>NW_006408758.1:1356325-1368248 GCF_000296735.1 Chrysochloris asiatica
AGCAAATGAAGGTCCCGTGGCCTCTTCTCCCATGGGCTTTACTCCATTCGCATCACCACAGTCAACTCTATCTTAATGAGGCAGCTCTTTCCTTTTGAGTGCCTTTTGAGTGCCTTCCACCCTGAGGGACTCATTTTCCGGCACTATATCTGACAGTGTTTCTCTGCTATTCATAATGTTTTCAGTGACTAAATATTCAGAAGTAGTTCATCTCTCCATCTTTCTAGCTTGTCTTCGTCTGGAAGCTCATCTGAAAACTGTTCACCATGGGTGACCCTGCTATTACTTAAAATACCAGTGGTATAGCTTTCAGAATCACAGCAACTCACAAGCCACCACAGTAGGACAAACTGACAGAAAAGTGATGGTGCTTTTGAGATAGCTCCTTCTAAAACTACCTAGTCCTGGTGTGGCATTGTGGGTAATCGCGCTGGACTGCAATGTTGATTTGAGCCTCAAGGTTGGTGTTCAAGTGTACCATCCACTCCTTGGAAACCCTATATATGGCAGCTATTGGTCAGAAACGACTCGACGGCACTTAACAACAACAATATAAAACAAAACTAACCAATCCCATCCTTATAGTGCTGTGTAACTTATTTGCAATGGTCCCATCCAAATACTTGTTGGTAGGGATTAAGAGGATTTAGCATAAAAAAACCATATCTAGTAATTTCAAGGTACCACATCTTTAATTGTGCCGTTGGTACTGTTGGTGATCTTTTATCTATACTTCCAATTATGGAGTCTTCTTTTAGTTTTTGCCTCCTTATGAAACCTCACCTCTGAGAGCTGGCTGCTCTATTGTCAGAATATTCAGGCTGTTGATTGTTGGTGGTAAGTCATGAAATCTGGTTTATTAATTTCTGTAAAAAAAATATGTTATCTAATCTAATCGGAGACATCACTGATGCTTAGAAATCTTTTTATTAATGTCTAATAGGCTCCTTAAGGAGCTCTGGTAGTGTAGTAGTTACGAATCAGGCTGCGAACCTCAGGGTCAGGAGTTCAAATCTACCAGGTGTTCTGCAGGAGAACGATGAGACTTTCTGCTCCCGTAAAGATTTACAGCCTCAGAAACCATGTGCAGGGTCGCTATGGGTCAGAACCGACTCCACAGCACATAGCAACAACAACAATAACAATCAGCTCCTTAACATATTTTCCATTGTGCTTATTTCAAAGCTTTTCAAATCTCCTATTGTTTCAAAGTGACTTAACCTATTCACTCAGCAGAAGTCAGCATATCTGGAAATATTTCTCTGCTTCAAAATGTACTTGAGCTGTTCTTTCCCTCATAATACAACTCAGAAATGAGGAATCATTTTACCATTTCATGAAAATCCTAGTTGAATTCAAACAAACCTGACTTGGTTCAGCACATCTCTCACCACCTAGTTCTGTAAACATCAACATGGTGTATATATAGTCTGATTGTTCAATGTTCTTATCAGTAAAATCATTGAGTTGGACTAAGTTAATTGAAAGACTACTTTCAGCTTGAAATTAAGGTTTTTCTCATCTGTTCCACAAATCTCACATGTTTTTACTTACCATAGAACTTTCTCTTCTTATTTAGCCTATATATTCTGAATACAAATGAGGAATCCATTATTTTCTATTAATTCCCTCAACTTTGTATTTCTCGTCTTAGCATACTTAAGACTTCATCTTTTTTGAAACTTTCCTTCATTACTGCTACTCCATAAATTAATATCTTGACTGTATTTCCATCAAATGTTTTCAAAGTGAAGATGATACATGATAACTCACCAGTTTTACTATTGGCTTCAAATTTCCCTATTTGGCTTCTGCTTCTAGAACTTTATAAAAATAGCTGCTGCAAAGGACAAAGGCATTTCTTCAGTGTTTATCCTACTTGAAATATCTTTGATATAAAACATTACTTGTTATCTCCTCCTTCTTGAAACTCTTTTCTAACTCTACTTAATCTTCAATGTCCTGATATTCTAAGCTCTGCTCACCTGTTATTTGACTTTCCTAGTCTTTATCTCCTAATATTGATATTCGTGAGATATCAATCCTTGTGTTCTTCCAGTTTTTTTCCTAGTGAAACATTCATCCATTTTCAGGGTCTCAACTGTCATATTTATTTATGTGTCTTATAAAATTTTTTTTTTTTTTTCTGAACTCCTTTCTTGCATGCTAGACATCTCCACAGGTATTTCTTACCAATTTCTAAGGCTGTACTGAAAATAAAACTCAACACTATACTCTTATCCTTACATAGAAAAGAAAAGGAAAAATCAACAATAACAACAAGCAAGCATAAGACACAAACTGCTTCTACTTTTATCTCATAAATACATTTCCAGCTACAATGAACTGACATGACAAGAAGAAGCAAAGTCACTAGAGCCAGGGCTTCATCAGTTCCTTCATTTATTATTATTGAAAAGTAATATAAAGATTTTTCTAAGTTTCTAAGAAAAGTCAAGGTTTTTTTGTTTGTTTTTAAGCTGGATTTAAGAAAGGAAAAAAAGAAAAGAAAACAAGCAACTCACACTTTATCTGTTCCATAACTCCTGTAGTCTACTGCAGCTGACACAGCTACAATGAGTGCAGGCATCCCGTAGCCAACCAGATAAAAGTACTTTCTACGTGAATGTTCACTCTCAAAAACTTCCACCAGCATGATATAGAGCTGTACTCCCTCTAAGAACATCCATGTGAATGCAGCCAAGAAGAAGAAATGCAAGAGGGCAGCAAAAACCGCACAGGCAATCTAGAAGAAACCAACAAATGATTCACTCAATTAAATGCCCCAAATAAAGTCTTTGTCAACTTCCGTAAACTTGCAAGAAATACTCAGCAAAATACAGTAATAAAATACACTTGCAAAAGAATAATCTAAATAAGGTTCTAAGATACAGGTGTTAAAATGGAATTAAAGAAGACATTTTAAAACTGTACTTATCATTTTATTACTGATAATAAAATAACATTATAATAAGAAAATTCTAATATTTAGGAAAATATTCTGAGAGTCTATTAATAATTAGTACTGAGATTAGTTTAAATATTTTTAATAGAAGTCAGAGAATTTTTCTCTTGGCCATAGTCAAGTATACTATTTCATTTTAAATGAAAACAAAACAAGGAAAATAACAGCTCTTAAAATTAAATAATATAAAAAATTACAGTCTTTTAGGCAAATTTGCTGCACAAGACCTTTTTAAAGCGTTGAAGAGAAAAGATGTCAGCTTGAGGACTAAGGTGCCCCTGAACTAAGCCATGGTATTTTCAATAACCCCATATGCATGTGAAAGTTGGACAGTAAATAAGGAAGACTGTAAAAGAATTGATGCTTTTGAGTTATGGTGTTGGAGGAGAATATTGAAAGTGTCATGAACTGCCCACAGAACCAACAGATCTGTGTTGGAACAAGTGCAGCCAGAGTGCTCCTTGGAGACCAAGATGGCCAAACTTTGTCTCTCATACTTCCGACATATTGTCAGGAGGGACTGTTTGCTGGAGAAGGATATCATGTTTAGTAAGGTGGAGGGTCAGAGAAAAAGAGGAAGACCCCCAATGAGATGGACTGGCAAAGTAGCAGCATCATTGGGCTCAAGCGTGGCAACAATAGTGAGGTTAGCCCAGGATCGGGGCAGTGTTTCGTTCTGCTGTGTACAAGGTCGCTATGAGTCGGCACCAACTTGATGGCACCTAACAACAACATGATTAAATTAATTAAATATTATTAATTGCTTGTTTATTTTCTTCCTTTCCTTATTTCATAAAGGGCTTAAAGTGGCTTAAGAAATTCATACTGCAAAAATGTAGATGAGATGTGGTCAAAATATAGGGTTCATAAAAGGGGTTCTTTGATATTTTTGCTAATATACTTAAACATTGGGCTAGACAACTTTGATCAAAAACAAGGTTGTTGTTGTTGTTGTTATGTGCCTTGGAGTTGGTTCCAACTCATAGCAACCCTGTACAGGGTTTTCAAGGCTGTAAATATTTACGGAAGCAGAAAGCCTCATCTTTCTCCCGTGGCACAGATGGTAGTTTTGAACTGAGGTTAGCAGCCCAATTCGTAACCAATTACACTACCAGAGCTCAAGGTAGCCAGCTTTTAATTTGGTGTGTTTATAACATACTATAAGTTTCAACTGACCAGTAATTGGTTAATTTCCTATTCTTATGTTAGTTACTGAAATTCTCATTCTTTTAGAATTCTTTGCAATTTACAGAAAGTAGAAACTAAAATCAATATCTCCTAGTAGAAAAGGTCAACAAACTACAGAAATTATCAGATTAGTATGGATTCATTGATCAATAGAATTCTTAAGAAGTGAGACAAAGGGCAGATCAATTTCATTGAGTTAGAAAGATGACAAAGGAATGGAGGAAGTCAAGTGGGATACAGGCAGAGAACACTTAACAAAGAGTAGGGGTTTGGCTGAGCTGTACTCTAAAACTTTTCATATCAATCATTGTTCTTTATGATACTTGTCATAAACCAGAGATACTATATTTGATGAACTTTATTATACCATATGTAGCACCAGGAAACAAATAAACAAAAAGGAATAAGGTTTCTACATAAAAGGAAATCATGCAGCATTTGATTATATGTTAACAAGAGAATGCAATGGTATCTTCATGAAAAATAACACAATTTATACTTCTTGCTTTTTAGAATTAAAACTTCAACGATTAATTTTTGTTCTCAGAAGACTTTATTTGTTTGGAGAAAGAAATGTTTACTTTGATTGCTTATTCATATGTATGCATTTATGAGAAGAGCTATCACATGTGTCTATGATAACCAATTAAAAATATAATCACCATAATTGCACCCTTTCCAGTCATTAATCATGAATGTGTAATCACAAATATGAATCCAACTGCATTTTTATTGTGAAATACTGTATACATATGGACACATACTAGAGAACAGCATTAAGTGAACAAATTATTTATTATGCCCATCATCTTTTAAAAAAACGAAGTTTCTTTTCATCTGGAGTTTTAGTCATGACAGCAAACATGTACCATGTGGAGAAGAATATAATAAAGGGGCACACAAAAGTTATAAGTTATAAAATCTATGCAACATATTAGATGTTGTTGTTAAGTGCTGTCGAGTCATTTCTGACCCATAGCAACTCTGTATAGGGGTTCCAAGATGAGCTGGTGAGTTTGAACTTCTGATCTACAGCACCACACCAGAACATATTAGACAGTGCTGTTAAGTTTTTCCTAGAGAAGTTAACTAGTGCTATCACTTATTTTCTTTCCTTGCCCTTCTTTCTTTCCTTTTTTCTTTTCATCTTTACTTGACACGACTAAATGTGGGTAATAGAAAATCATGGAGTTTTCACTTAAAAATGTGAACAGAACTCAAACAAATATAAAATATTAAAAAATATTTGGAAAAGCTTGATACAATGTCCAGTATATTTTTTTCTCAAAGGTATATTTTAAGTCTCATACATATATTACTGTTGTTTAGAGCCATTGAGTTGGTTCCTATATAGGGTTTCTGAGGAATGGCTGGTGGATTTGAACCATCAACTTTGCAGTTCAAACTGACTTTGTTGTCCAGTGCTTATCCTACAGCACCACATCAAGACTCCATACATATAAACTAAAGGTTTATAATAAGCCCTGGACTGCGAACTACAAGGTCAGTGGTTCCAACCTACTAGCTGCTCTTCGGAAACCCTATTCAGGGTTGCTATGAATCTGAATCTACTCAATGGTGTCAAACAACAACAATATATAACCAAAGCCCTTTTCTGGCACTGTAGAATAAGCACTGTACTGTTAACCACAAGGTCAGCAGTTCAAACCCTCCAGCTACTCCTTGAAAACCCTACACAGGGTCACTGTGATCTGGAAACAACTCAATGGCATTTATATCTTTTAGAAAATATTTCTTCCTTATCCCAAATGATTTGATTTAACTTTCCTAATATTTGGTGTGTGATTCAAAACAGAAAGAAGAAACAAAGGAAAACATAGCAATTCTTCAGAAAGAAAGACAAGTTTATAATGCAGAAACTCTGAAGAAATATATCTCGTTTATAATATTCATTATTTCTTTTTGACAATGGGACATGAATGGTGGCCAATGAAATAATATATGAAAATTAGTATCTATGACAAACAACTGGAAGAGTATTTTAGTATTAAAAAGTTGGAAGCACAGAAATCTTTAACTAATGTAAGTTTCTTACTGGTTGGTCAGTTCGGTTGATCCCTATCAGGAAAAGCAGCTCTGCTACAAAGAGGCTGATACAGAGATTCTTGTGAATGGTGTTACGGTCACTTTGGAGCCCACGGAAAAAGCAAAATGTGAAGATGCAAATCAGCAGACAAACAAGGGACAGCAAAATTCCAACCCATGTGATCACATCCAGAAGAAGGTCATGGACCGCATCGCTGTGCTGGAAACACAACAGAAAAGCCATAAGTTGCCAATTATGTAAAATAATTCATAAGCGCCTAGATTCATAACATATGATTTTAATAATGTACTAAATATCTTCCATACCCATAATGAATAAAATCACTTAAATTTTTTAAAACCCAAATAAGATATTCTGTTTCATTGACAAAGCCAATTTACCTTGGCTCTGTGGTGTAAATCAGTATGATATTCAGAGCTGTCAACAGTGTTTGAACCTTGTTTAACTACTTATATTTTTAAGATATGAAAAAAAGTTAAAGCAGATGAACTTAATTCTGGTCATTGTTCTTTAACTATATCACATTTTGGACAAATTTTTTAGATAATTCCTGTTAGGAAATACACTCTATTTTACAAGTTAAACCTACATTTAGGAAAATGGTGTCTTAATGGAGATAACTTGGAATCACAGGAGGATTTTTATTAAAAATATAATTCTGCTGCCCTAAAATACTTCATCAGAATTTCCAAGTATATTTTTATGATCCCTAGTTAATTTAGATTACCAGTCATAAATGCTATGTACTTAATGGAAAATCTAAAAGAATAAGTAAATTCATTGGATTTCTATTCCTTTTGAATAGTTTAAGGAAATCATGCGTTTGATCTTTGAAGAGTTATACATGAGCAGAGCCAGTTACACATTGAAGTAAAATAAAACATTCATAATTATAGTACAGTACAGATAGAAAAAACAGCAGAATTAAGGGGAAAAAAAATCTATTCATGTAAACTTGCATATTTAAATGGTTTGGTTTTTTTCCTTCATAAAACACTATTCCAAGCATAATACTGACTGGCATCCTTCTAAATTTCAAAACTCTAATTGTACCCAATTTCAATTTGCCTCTATCCAAAGCCATCTCTGTAAAGCTTTGGAATGTATAATGGCCAGACTTATCAGTGTCTCCAATTATTAGAGTTGAGAAATTGTTTACAAGTGTTAATTATTTGTTAATTCTAATATTCTAGAAAAGCCCTAAATAACAATCTAACTTTCTTTAATTATGGATTGGATAATTAAATCATGGCACATAGTACGATGATATTTTAAAGAGATGATATTCTAAAAAGTAGCATAAAATTATTGTACAAAATTAATAGCTACCACCATAGATACTTCTTAAAAATCTAAGATTAGATTTCTTAAAAAACAAATGACAAAAGCATATGTGTACAGTATGACACCATTTATATAAAAGCATGAAACACAAAATTGTTACTGATTTTCTACAAATATGAAGATAAATAATAAAAGTATAAGTATGCATAGGAAATGTTTGAGTTACCATCAAGGAGACGTTTGTAATGGATACAAGTTTCAATTATGGAGACTAGACACACGGATTCTTGTTTTATGATTTAAGTTATTTAATGCAGTCCTCTTATCCACTAAACTACCCCATTTTACAAACATGTAAATATCCAAGCTTTCCAATTTATTTGTTTATATACAAATTTCATACTTTCAAATATTATTCTGAATGAAGAAACTCTTCCTAAAAATGAGCCACCATGCTGTAACCTGAATCATAACACTTCTCACACCGCCAGATGTGACTTCACAGTTGTTTTTTGATGAAGAACTCTGCTAGCACACTGTCAATGAAACCGTTTTTGAAATATTACTGCATAACTCCAGATATATTTCTCAGAAGGAACTCAAATCATGAAAGAAACCACATGAAATTTTGTTTTAACAGCTTTGTTCACCAAGGGACACTACTAAAGTAGAATTGGATATCTGATAGCTTAATTTATTTTATTATTTGAGAGTAGAGTATGGTTAGTGCTACCTGATTCCCTGAACAGAGAGTTATTTGCTCTCTCCTTTGACTCAAAGGAGAGATGCTGTGATTGAGTACCAAGCACCAACATTCAGCACAGCAGTCTTCCATAATGGGAAAAATGGCAGGTATAATACATTCTCAAATGTATCCTAAAGACCTAAAACACTAAGGAAAAAAAAAAGTGAAACAAAAAAACTGCCTTTGTCTGGATAGTTTCATTATTAGAAGTGTATTTACTTTACTCTGTGTTCTCTTAGGCCCTTCAATAACCCCATGCAGAGTTATTAAGAAAAGAATACTAGGTTTCAAAACGACAGTAGAAAAAGAATATTCCACTCCAACACAGAACAAAGATGCCTAGTGACTAATGCACCTTTCAGATATGACAGTCTAGCTCTGATACCATCAACAACAAATACCCACATGTATACTCTGCAAGGATCTCAGCAGGTCTCAAATACAACTCATACCTTGACTTTTATCAGAAAGACCAATTGACATTAAATACTAGTAAGAAATGTGATTATAGCCTTCTTTCAAGTAGTTTACCATAGTAGAACTTCCCAGAGTGCCAGTACATGCAGAAAAGCCCTTCACTGTGATGCCCAGTTGAATGAAATTCCTAGGTCAAACTGTAAGAATGAACCAATTATTCATATTCCCAATGTTGCATGTTTGTGAGTACTGCATAACTTTATCACCTATAAAATAAATTATATATCACTAATATGTAATCACTATGCTCTGGTAGCATAATGGTTACAAGTCGGACTGCTAACCTCAAGGTTGCAGTTTGAAATTACCAGCCATTCCGCAGGAGAAAGAAGAGACTTTCTGCTCCCATAAAGATTTCCAGCCTTGAAAACCCTATACAGGATTTCTATGAACCAGAACCGACTCCAGGGCACACCACCACCACTACCAATAGTGTAAATGTGCATCTTATTAATGTTGTGTCCTAACATCAATTATTAACATCAAATAACTGACATTAAAAATGCTTAATATGTATTTACTATTGAATGACTATATTCTCATTCATCAAATCAAATGTCTTAAAGCTGATATGTCTTACGTTTAGGCAGCTTATAATCCATTTTATTTCCACTTAGATGTTTAATAAGGTGTCAAATATTACATGTCTAAAACTAAGTCTCTGGTTTTATATTTTCTCCCCCTGCCCCACCCCTCCACACAAAATAAAGTCTTTTCCACATTTCTATAACCAGCAACTCTATTGTTTGGGATGTTAAAGCCGTAACATTATGGTGTCATATTTGATTCCATTCTTTTTTTCACACACTACTTGTAATTCATAAGGAAATCTCATAAATCCTATTTTTTAAAATATGAGTGTCTCATTACTTTTACTATTTCTACCAACTGAATGAAGTCACCTATTTTTTTTTTTAATAGCTTCAAAATTGATCTCCCTCCTCAAACTGGTGAAATATGTGAGAAAATCTTAGAGCAAAAGGATAAAATGATTCAGCAAGATACAGTGTCAGGGAATTCAATGAATCTATAATTCCCAGAAAAAAAGTATAAAAACAATTCTTGGTTTTTAGATTTCTCTGAATTTTTCCCCCTGCCCGCTTAAGGTATTTCTGCCACAGCCTTACGGGCAATTGGCATAGTCCACGAAGACAATGTTCCACATCCTACTTTGGTAAGTGTTGTTATAGATGTTAGGTGCCATGGAGTCAGTACCAGCTCATATCCACATTGTTGTTGTTGTGTGTCGTGGATTCAGTTCTGACTCACAGTGACCCTGTACAGGGCTTCCGAGGCTGTAAATCTTTACAGGAGCAGAAAGCCTCATCTTTCTCCCGTGGAACAGCTGGTAGTTTTGAACTGCTGACCTTGCGGTTCGCAGCCCGATTTGCAACCACTACACTACCAGGGCTCACATTATGCACAACAAAATGAAACACCACCTGGTCCTGAACCAGTCTCATAATCATGGCTATACTTGAGCTCATTGTTGGAACCACTGTGTGAGCACAACTCATTGGGGCTCTTCCTCTCTTTTGCTAGCACTCCACTTTACCAAACATGATGTCCTCCTTCAGGGACTGATCCTTACTGATAATGTATCTGAAATATGAGAGACGAAGTCTGGTCATCCTGGCTTCTAGGAGCATTCTGGCTGTACTTTTCCAACATAAATTTGCTTGTTCTTTGGCAGTCCATGGGACTTTTAATATGCTCCTTCTGCACCATAACTCAGATGAATCAATTCTTCTGTGGTCTTCTTTATTCATTCTCCAACTTTCTGTTACAAATGAGGTTATGGAAAATACCATAGATTGGGTCTGGGATACCTTAGTCTTCAAAATGACATCTTTACTCTTGAATATTTTAAAGAGATCTTGTGCAACAGATTTGCCAGATGCAATACTTCCTTTGATTTCTTGATGCTGCTTCCATGAGTTTTGATCGTTGATCTGGGCAAAATGAAGTCTCTAAGAACAGCAATCCCAGTAATGAGCAATACATCTTGATTGCATGTTTGATCAATTTCAGATTGAAGAAGTTTGTAGAATTCTTCTATTTCATCTTCACAGGCTTTAGTGGTTGGTTCATAAATTTGAATAATAGTGGTATCAACTGGGCTTCCCTGTTGGTGCATGGATATTATCCTATTACTTACAGCATTGTATCTCATGACTGATCTGGATATGTTCTTTTTGACGATGAATGCAACACCATTCCTTTTCAATCTGTCATTACCTGCATAGTAAACCATGTGATTGTCAGATTCAAAATGGCCAATACCAGTCCATTTCAGCTCACTAATGCCTAAGATGTCAATGTTTATGCTTTCCATTTCATTTTTGACGACTTCTAATTTTCCCAGATCCATACTTAGTACTTTCCATGTTCCGATTTTCAATGGATGTTTACAGCTGTTTCTCTTCATTTTGAGTTGTGGCCCATCAGCAAATGAAGGTTCTGTGAGCTTTTCTCTCCCGAACTTAACTCTATTCACGTCATGACGGTCAACTCTTCTATGAGGAGGCATTTTTTTCCCCAGTCGCATTCTGAGTGCCTTCCCACCTTCTGGTCCTGTATCTGACAGTGTTTCTCTGCTATTAATAGAGTTTTCAGTAACTAGTGATTCAGAAGTAGTTCGTCACTCTTTCTTCCTAGTCTGTCTTTGTTTGGAAGCTCATCTGAAACCTATCCACCATGGGTGACCCTGCTGGTTATTTAAAATACCAATGGCAGAGCCCTCAGAATCACAGCAACTCAAGCCACCACAGCACGACAGACAAGTGGTGACCATTTGGTTTTATGTCTATACTGTCTCTTTAAATTTCTATGTCAATCTTGATACAATCCTGATATAATCAAGGTACAATCAAGATGTTCTCTCCTAATCCTATCAATCCTGGTATAATCAAGATATGTTCTCCCAAGATGGCAGCTCCTGGAACAGATCCAGAAAATAATGGATTTCTGGATTCTCCTGTAAATTCCCCAGCTATAAACCCTCAGATCCTCCAAACATACCTTTATATTTGTTCCAGAGTTCCTATATTGACTACACAAAGGCTTTCGATTGTGTGGATCATGACAAGCTATGGACAATATTGAGAAGTATGAGTATTCCAGAACACTTAATTGTACTTCTGAGAAATCTGTACCTGGACCAAGAAGCAGTTGTTCGAACAGAACATGGAAACAC
>NW_006408758.1:1369813-1386724 GCF_000296735.1 Chrysochloris asiatica
CAAACCCCTACATAGAGACACCTGCGTAAATAAGCAGACAATAATGAACTTAAGTGAAGGATAGTTTTGACTTTATAATCTACACTTCTTGCAGCCAAGTAGCCAGGTTGGGCTTTATGCCACATAGCTTCCAAGTGATTTAATGAATACTTTATTATTGAAAATAATAGTACATTATGTAGAGTAGAAGGTTTGACTTAATCTTTTAGTAGAAACAAAAAGAAAGACTACCACATACTGGGAAAGGAGATAAAGGTAAGTCTGCCTGAACATCACAGAAGTATTTTTGTCAAGGATATCTAATAACTAGGTGCAAGAATGTTGTGACTAACTGTGTAATAACTGAACAAATGATAAGAGTGTCAATGCATGTACTGTGGGGGAAGAAGTACAAAAATAAAGACTTGCTGAGCTGGGCTGGCAAGAGGAGGCAGAGAGGGATAAAGAGAGAGGCAGAAGGAGGAAGAAAGAAAGAGGAAGGAAGAAGCAGAAGGTAGAAGCAGAGAGTAGAAGAGAAAGATGCAGAAGGTAGAGAAAGTAGGAGCAGAGGCAGAAAGAAAGAAGAAGCAGAGAGCAGGAGGGAGGAAGCAGAGAGCAGACAGCAGAGAGAGCAGACAGCAGAGAGCAGAGGGCAGAGAGTAAAGAGCAGAAAGCAGAAGCAAGGGCAGAAGCTAGAGAGAATAGCCAGACAGCAGAGAGCAAGCTGAAAAGCCTTTCAATTGTATTCATTCATTTCTTCACCCTTCGACTCCGCATAGCCTCTCATGTCCCGCGACCCCCACAGAGAGCAGGAACTCCCCGCGACAATTCTCATTTTTCTCCTGCAGAACAGCTGGTATTTTTGAACTTCTGACCTTGAGGTTAGCAGCCCGATTTGTAACCAACTCCACTACTAGAGCTCCTTATTTGTTCAGAATACAGATTGAATAAGTATGATTAAAGATTACAACCCTGGTACACACCTTTCCTAATTTTAACCATTTAGAATTCCCTTGTTCTTTTTGAACAATTGCCTCTTGGTCTATATACAGGTTCCACATAAACATAATTATGTGCTTCAGAATACTCATTCTCCAAAATGTTACCCATAGCTTGTCATAATCCACACAATCAAAAGCAACTGCATAGTCAATAAAGCACAGCTAAACATCTTTCTGGTATTTCCTGCTTTCAATCAAGATACATCTGACATCAGCAATAATATCCTTCATTGCATGTCCTCATCTGAATTCAGTTTAAACCTCTGGCTAGTTCTTGTCAATGTATTGTTGCAATCAGTTTAAAATTATGTTTAGCAAAATTTTACTTTCATGTGCTATTAATGAAAATGTCTGATGATCTCAACATTCCACTGGGCCTCCTCTCCTTCAAATGGGCACAAATATGTCTCCCTTCCAATCAGTTTTCAGGTATCATTGGCTCTTGATCATATGCTGCCTCTTGTAATGACTGAGCATTGACCATTTATTTTTGGTACAGTGACTCTGTGTATTCCTTCCATCTTCTTTTAATGCTTTCTGCACAATTCAATATTTTGCCCTTAGAATCCTTCATTTGAAGGTCAAGGCTTCAATTTTTTTCTTCAGTTACCTCAGCTTGAGAAATGCCAAATGTGTTCTTTTCTTTTGGTTTTCTAACTCCAGATATTTGCACATTTCATAATAATGTTTGACTTTGTATTCTCGAGCTGACTTTTGAGTTTTGAAAAAGAATCCAGCTGTCTGACCCTCTCATTTCTTCCATTTTCTTTAGCATCGCTACAATAAAGAGCAATTTCCAGAGTTTCTTCTAACATTCATTTTGGTCTGTTCCTTCTTTCTTTTCTGCTTCACAATGTTTTCCTTCCTTTCTTCCTGTATGATGGATGTTCTTAGTGTCATGCCACGACTCTTCTAGTCTTTAGTCACTAGTGTCTAATTAATCAAATCTGTTCTTGAAACGATCTCTAAACTCAGGTGGGATGTGTTCAAAGTCATATTTTGGCTCTCGTGGACTTGTTTTAATTTTCTTCAGCTTCAGTCTGAACTTGCATATGAGCAATTGATGGTCTGTTCTGATCACCACTGGATTTGTTCTTACTGATGATATGGAACTTTTCTACTGCATCTTCCAATCTGATTTCTGTGTATTTTTCTGGTGAGGGTCATGTGTATAGCCATCTTCTATGTTGTTTAAATGATATATCTTAAATGAAGTAGTCACTGGTTTTGCAAAATTCTATCATGCGATCTCCAGCATTATTTCCATCACCAACGCCATATTTTCCAACCACTGATCCTTCTTCTCTGTCCAACCTTTGCATTCCAATTAACAGTGATTAGCAATACATCTTTATTGCATGTTTGATCAGTTTCAAACTAAAGAAGTTGGTAGAATTCTTCAATTTCATCATCACTGGCTTTAGTGACTGGCATGTAAATTTGAGTAATAGTTGCATTAAATGGTCTTACTTGTAGGCGTATGGATATTACCATATCACAGACAGCATTGCACTTCAAGATCTGGATATGTTCTTTTTGATAATGAATGCAATGTCATTGTTCTTCAATTTTTCATTACCGGCAAAGTACAACATGTGGTTGTCAAATTCAAAATGGCCAATACTAGTCCATTTCAGTTCACTGGTGCCTAGTTTATCGATGTTTATGTTTTCCATTTCCTTTTTGTCAACTTCCAATTTTCCTAGATTCGGACTTCGTACATTCCATGTTCTGATTATTAAAGGATGTTTACAGCTGTTTCTCTTCATTTTGAGTTGTTCCCCATGAACAAATGATGCTCCAGAAGGCTTTACTCCTTTTACATCATCATGATCAACTCTACTATGAGGAGGAAGTTCTTCCCCAGTCACATTTTGAGTGCTTCCAACTTGGTGGTGGTGGTGTGCCCTGGAGTAGGTTCTGACGCATAGTGACCCTGCAATGTTTTCCTAGGCTGTAAATCTTTATGGGAGCAGAAAGCTCATTTTCTCCCATTGAACGGCTGGTAGTTTAGAACTACTGTCCTTGAGGTTAGCAGCCCAACTCAAGCACATACTATCCTTCCAATCTGCGGGGCTCATTTTCAGGCAATATAGCTGACAGTATTCTGGTGCTCGCTCTTCATCATGCTTCAATATTCTCGTCCTATCTGACAGTTTCCCACTGCTATTCATAAGGTTTTCAATGATTAAATATTCAGAAGTAGTCCTTTTCACCTTCCTACTCTGTGTTAGTCTGGAAGCTTATCTGAAACCTGTCCACCATATGTGATGCTGCTGTTATTTAAAATACCAGTGGCATAGGTTCCAGAATCACAGGAACATGTAAGCCACCACAGTATGGCAAACTGACAGGCAAGTAGTGGACTTCAGTCTTAGGTGTAGCTATCGATTTCTCCAGATGCAAAAGAAAGAAGAGAGATGGTGATTAAAGATGCTTGAAATCGATTAGTCCAATGGACTATGAAACATGTGAACACCTGTCTGTACAACTCTGGGACCAGAAGAACTAGATGGTGCCCCATTACCACTATCAACTGCTCTAAAAGGGATCATATTAGAAAGTTCTAGAAAGAGTGTCAGAATATGTGGAGAAAAACTCAAAATTACTTTTTTTTTTAAGATGTTTACTGGTTAGGAAGAGACTATGCAGATCTGAAATGATAGCCCTTGACTACTGTTAAGATCTGGTAAGGAATTTCCCCTTGTGGCCCAACTTTCAGCCAAACAGTAGATAGATGTATAAGGGGAACAACAATACCAGTAAGGTATTCTCGCTATGAATAATGGAATAGTCAATCATTCAAAATCAAAGGGGCAACATGTACCTAAGGACAAAGGTGAGAAGGGATGGGAAGGTGGGTGGAATGCAAATAGGAACTAGAGGAAGGAAGCAGGGTAACTGTTGTTTCATGGAGTGGATTACAATCATTGAGATGAAACAAAGTATATTACTATTTTGTTCAGTGTAGTCAAGTCGGTTCCAACTCTTAGCAACCCTGTATAGGGATTCCGTGGACAGGATAGTGAGCTTGAACTGACAACCTTGCAATTCAAACTGACCTTGCAGTCCAGTGTATTAACCTGCAATGCCACATCAGGTCTCCAAATGCATTTTGTTGTTGTTGTTAAGTGCCCTCGAGTCGATTCCGACCCATAGCAACCCTATAGAGGCTTTCCAAGGAGCAGCTGGTGAGCTTGAACCACTGACCTTGCAGAACAAATGCCTTTGCAATCTGACTCATTTTAGTTGAATGCAAATCTGATTATCTTATCTGTAAACCTGCACTCAATTCACAATAAAAAGTTGGAAAAAAAATTCTAATAATTTATAATACTTACATAAATTTTCTGATTTTCCCTCTTATTTTAACCTCAGTCTGCTTTGTCCAGTCATGTATGAAATAGTTCACTAAGTACTCAAATACCACAACATAATAAGTGCCACACTGTTGTTGTAGCTAAGTGCTGTTGACTCTGTTTTGATTTTGAGCGACCCTATATAGAGTTTCTAAGGAGCAGCCAATGAGTTTGAACTGCTGCCCTCATGATTCAAACTAACTTGCAATCTAGGGCTTATCTTATAGCATCACACCAGGACTAGTACCACATTGTTGTTATTCTTGTTTAGTTCTTTAGAGTAGGTTCCAACTCATAGGAATCCTGTTTGGGTTTTCAAGGAGCAACTGGTGAGTTTGAACCAACAATCTTGTGATTCAGATGGACCTCGCAAGCCAGACTGACATTGTGGTCCAGTGCTTATCTTACAGTGCCACACCAAGACTCCATACCATGTTTGTTGTTGTTGTTATGTGCCGGGGAGTCAGTTCCATCTCATAGCGACCCTGTACAGGGTTTCCAAGGCTCTAAATCTTTATGGGAACAGAAAGCCTCCTCTTGATCCCGTGAAACAGCTGGTAGTTTCAAACTGTGGACCCTGAGCTTAGCAGCCCAGTTCGTAACCACTACGGTACCAGAGTTCTTTCCAGACCATATTAGGTTATGTAAAAAATTAGGGTATATAAAAAAACAAAAACAAAAAAACCCAGATGTCTTAAACAATTATTTTGAGAGTCATTACATCAATATAATCATTTCAAATGTATCAATAGGTACATTTATTGAAACTAAGTCCAAATTCAAGTAATATGGCAAGTTATTCTTTATCATGATTTAGAAATAAAACAATCTGAGTATACTAAGATCTTTTGTAGAAAACTTTTTATTTCTAATTTTATTGTGGGAAAAGCAAGTCAGCAAACAAGATGGGAAAATAGATTTTAAAATGCTTTTCATTTTAACTGCATAAGTGTTTCCAGATGGAACAAAAACTATAGAAATTATCAAGTTCACACTGTGGTCCCATGGATCTGTGTCTTGCTTCAACAACGTTTGGATGGAACAGATCCTGGGACTCCCCCACTTCTAGCCTCAGACCACCTCTTTAGGTGCAGTCTTTTCTCCAGGACCAACTTCTTGATCATTCCCTGTTATTGGGACCAGCTAAACACCGTTTGTGTGTGTGTGTGTGTGTATGTGTGTTTGTGTGGTTAGCTCCAAATCTTCGACAAACCATGAGCTCTCACTCAGATCCAGAATTATTCTTCTGAAGTGGAGGCCGGCATCAACCGTCAGGTTAATCTGCATCTGTGGGCCTCTTACACCTACCTCTCTTCTGGGCTACTATTTTGAACTCGATGATGTGGCCTTGGGAGGTGTGGGACACTTCTTCTGTGAGTTGGCGAAGAAGTGCAAGGGTGCTGAGCATCTCTTCAAACTGCAAATCCAGCGTAGTGGTTGCGCCATCTTCCAGGATGTGCAGAAGCCCTTCCAAGATAAGTGGGGAAGAACCTTGGGCACCATAGAAGCCACCCTGGTCCTGGAGAACAACCTGTACCAATCTCTTCTGGATCTGCATCCTGTGGGTAATACCCACACAGACCTGCATCTCTGTGACTTTCTGGAGAACCATTTCCTCGATGAGGAGGTGAAAATTATCAAGAAGATGGGCAACCACTTGACCAGCCTCTGTAGGATGGCCGATCCACAAGCAAGGCTAGGCGAATGTTCTTTGAGAGACTCACTCTGAAGCACGACTAGGAAGAGCAAGGGCCTTTCAGCACCCCCCTGCTCTCCTCAGACCTTCTGCCTGAGTCTTGCTTTCCAGCACAGAGGCAGCATAGTCAATGCCCTGGAGCCCCTCTTCTCCAAAGCCATGGACCAAATGAAAACAGTAAAGCTTCCTTTTACAGTCCCCCCACCGCAAAAAAAAAAAAAAAAAAAAAAACTATAGAAATTAATTTTGAGTCCATCTGGATAAATTTCTCTTTTTAAAAATATTTTTAGAGAGCTGCATGTTTCAAACATTTATTGAACAATCACCCTATAATAATTATTAACCACAGGCCAGTAATTATCAATGACCTGTTTTACTTTCTGCATAATAATGCAATACAAAAATATTGAAGTGGATTTGTTAATGTATAATAATATGATTTAAAATTGCCTCTCAAGTATACCTTGTTCTGAAATATTTGTAATGTAGCTAATAGGACTCCTTCTCCCCTCCCCCCACAAATGGATGAGCTTTCACTTTGATGCTAACATTTCAGATAAGTGTAATATATTGGTTTGAATCATGGTTTTCGCTGAAGGCAGTAGGGTTCTAAAGGCCTATTTTCTAACCAACACTGTGTGAACTGTGTAAAATACCTTCCTGGCATTGCTCTAACTGTTAGTAATTAGGTCATCAGACATAAAGGCCACACCAAAATCTCTTGGGAAAGAAAAAGGTTCAATGGTCTGGGAAAATAAGGATATATTTTACACAATAGAATGAAGATCACAACTGTATAACAGTAAGAAAGGCAATATGGCTATGTTCTTTAATGGTATTATTTTATAGAAAATAACCCAAAACAATCTACAATAATTTTCACATTTTATCAGTTTTAAAAAATCAACCTAAATATTTTCAGGCTTTCATGGACAAGAGAAAACATTGACAAGTAAAAAAACATTCACATTCAATGACCCTTTGTGTGCAGTAGAACTTATTAATCAAAATGCTATGATGAAAAAGCATGACAGAAAATTTTAAGTTACTACACATTTCTGTATTTTGAGTTTTTTAAAAATCTCAGTATATTTTAGTGAGCTAAATCTGTAAGTACTATAATGAAACAGACAGAAAAGGAAATAAAAAATGTGAGAAATTAGTATTTTAGAATACTGAGAGCTAAGCTCAAACTTGGATTAAGGTATAAAAGGAGGCAGATGAAAATGGATTTGTCAAAAATCAATTAATGATGAACTGATTTTTCAAATTAAACAATTAAATACTGCTAATATTAAGTAAAATCCAAAGAATTCCATGTGCCAACATTTTTATTGAAAATGAAAAGGAGAATTTCACAATGCCTTTTTTTCAACCAAAACTGGAAGATTGAATTTAGCTAAATTCTTGCTAAATTGAACGTTTGTTTATTAGTCTAAGAGCCTGGTGGCATTACAGGAAAAGCACAGGACTGCTAGCTGCTAGGTTAGCAGATTAAACCCACCAGGTACTCTGCAGGAGAAAGATGAGGGTTTCTTCTCCCATAAAGTATTACAGTATTAGAACCCCTACACAGGGTTGCTATGAATTCTAATTAACTCAATGGCACTAGGTTTTTTTGTTTGTTTTTTACTAGTCTGCCCATGTGGGAGGAGTCCTGCTGTGTCATTGTGGGTTAATGACAGCACTTAAGGACAACAATCCACTTAGGAAGCCTTTTTTGCTATCTGTAGTTAACCTCTTTACAAACTCCTGTTAACTGGCTAAGTTAATTGCTAGAAACCAAAAAACTAAGAATTCTCTCTCTGATTAATTACACTCTATGGAAGTAATTTGGGTCGGAACCCACTCTATAGGACTTAACAACAACAATAACAATGGAAGTAATACAGAAATGGCTGCAAGCATACATTGACAGAGAACTTCCAGAGGTTTAATTCGGATTCAGAAGAGGCCTTGGAATGAGGGATATTATTGCTGATGACTGATGGATCTTGGCTGAAAGCAGAGACTATCAGAAAGATGTTTACCTGTGCTTTATTGAATACGCAAAGGCTTTCAATTGTGTGGATCATGACAAGCTATAGACAATATTGTGGAGTATGAGTATTCCAGAACAATTAATTGTGCTCGTGAGGAATCTATACAAGGACCAAGAGGTAGTTGTTTGAACAGAACATGGGAACACTGAATAGTTTAAAATTAAGAAAGGTGTGCAACAGGGTTGTATTCTTTCACTATACTTATTTAACCTGTATGCTGAGCAAATAATCTGAGAAGCTGGGTTATATGAAGAAAAACATGGCATTGGGATTGGAGGAACACTCACTAACAACTTGCAATATGTAGATGGTACAACCTTGCTTGCTGAAAGTGAAGAAGATTTAAAACATTTACTGATGAAGATCAAAGAGCACAGCCTTTGGTATGGATTACATCTCAGTGTAAAGAAAACAAAAATCCTCATCACTGGACCAATAAACAACATTCTTATCAATGGAGAAAAGATTGAAGTTGTCAAGAACTTCATTCCTCTTGGATCAACTATCAACATTCACGGAAGCAGCAGTCAGGAAATCAAATGGCATATTGCATTAGGCAAATAAATGTGCTGCACAAGACCTCTTTAAAGTGTTTAAGAGCTAAGATGTCAGCTTGAGGACTAAGGTGTGCCTGACCGAAGCCTTGGTATTTTCAATAACCTCATATGCATGTGAAAGCTAGACAGTGAATAAGGAAGACCATAGAAAAATTAATGCTTTTGAGTCATGGTATTGGAGGAGAGTATTGAAAGTGTCATGGGCTGCCAAAAGAACCAACTGATCAGAGTTGGAAGAAGTGCAGCCAGAGTGCTCCTTGGAGGCCAAGATGGCCAAACTTCATATGTTATACTTCAGACATATTGTCAGAAGGAACCAGTCGCTGGAGAAGGATACCATGTTTGGTAAGGTGGAGGGTCAGAGAAAAAGAGGAAGATCCCCAGCGAGATGGATTGGCCAACTGGCAGCATCAATGGGCAAAAATAGTGAGGTTGGCCCAGGATCAGGCAGTGTTTCGTTCTGCTTTGCATAAGGTTGCTATGAGTCAGTACCGACTTGATGGCACCTAACAACAACAACATGGAAGAGAATCTTGACTTAGCTGTCTTTTATATACAGTGGGCACAAGAAATATTTCCTAATGAAAAGGATACAATAAAGAGAACTGCTAGAAAGGGTGTGGAGCTGGCCTTATCTAAAGTTTCCAGGACCTCTTAAAAATTTTTTGTGTAACAAGCCATTTGAGGGTAATGATATCTTGGTACCAAGATAAATTTTCAAAAACTCCTGAGAGATCTTGATTAAGCTGTTTAAACATCCACCAGTGTTTTTATGATCCCTCTTGAAGGCTCTGTGACTATGAGTGAAAACCTCTCAAATTAGTACCAAAAATCCATCAATGTAACCCTTTTTACCCAAATATTTAATAAAAACCCATTCCCCAGCCTAACTCATCCTCCTTACGAAAAATTTAACCAATTAAACAACTATATTATAATTTATTTGTTCCCTGGATTAAATCTGTCTTTGCTATAAACTTTCCGTTGGAATCATTGGTACTCATTTGTGTGGGTTTTTGCCTCCTTGCATGCCCATGATTTTTTATTTTTATTTTTCTGAAGAAACTCTCATTATAATGACTGAGTGTTTTTGTGGGCTTTTTTTTTTTTTTTTTTTTGTCACTAAAAGAAGATGATACTGAGTTTGAGGTCATTGCATTGCGCTGCCACCAGGAATCCATGAAATGTGGGTCGGAGAAAAGCAGAACAAGTCAAAATGAAATTTGTTTTTGACCCTGTTAAATTTTACCTTTCTTTACAGTACGATATGATTGGAAAAGCAATCCAACAGACCAAAAGGTAGTCACTCAAACAAAACAAGGAGACACTGAATTGTTTAAATTCAGGAAAGGGTGTGCCAGGATTCACCATACTTATTCAATCTGTATCCTGAGCAAAGAAATCAACAAGCTGGATTGTATGAAAAAGAATGTAAGATCAGGATTGGAGGAAGACTCATTAACAACCAGCAATAAGCAGATGATGCATCTTTGCTTGCTGAAAGTGAAGAGGACTTAAAATACTGATGACAATCAAAGACCACAATGTGGGTTACATCTCATTGTAAAGACAACAAAAATCCTCACCACTGAATCAACAAATAACATACAAATAAATGGAGAAAGGACTGAAGTTGTCAATGACTTCATTTTGCTTGAATCTACCATCAACACTCATGGAAGAAGAAGTCAAGAATGCAAATGATGTATTGCACTAGGCAAACCTGCTGCACAAGACCTCTTTAAAATGTTCAAGAGCAAAAATGTCAGTTTGAGGACTAAGGTGCACCTGACCCAAGCCATGATAGTCTCAATTGTTGTCCAGTGCTGTCCAGTCGATTCCAACCCACAGCAACCCTGTATAGGGTTTCCAAGAAGCAGGTGGTGAGTTTGAACCACCAACCTTGCAATTCAAATGACTTTGCAGTCTGATGCATTAGCCCACAGAGCCACACCAGGACTCCTGTATTTTCAATAGCTTCATATATATGTGAAAGTTGGACAATGAATAAGCATGACCATAGAAGAATTGATGCATTTGAGTTATGGTGTTGGAGAAGAAATTTAAAGTACCATTGACTTCCAGAAGAACAAACAAATCTATGTGGGGTGAAGTACAGTCAGAATGTTTCTTAGAAGCCAAGATCATGAGACTTCATCTCATACCACAGTCATATTTTCAGGATGGAGAAGTCCATGAAGAAAGACATCATGCTTGGTAAGGTGAAGGGTCAGAAAAACAGAGGAAGACCCCAACAAGGTGAATTGGCACAATGGCAGCAGCAATTGGCTCAAGCATAACATTTGTGACGATGGCACGGGACTAAGCAGTGTTTTGTTCTGTTGTGCATAGAGTTGCTATGAGTCAGAAATGACTTGATAGCACCCAACAACAACAACAACAACAACAGGTGTTTATTTTATATTTACTTAACTATTAACACTTGTAGATTTATGTGTCTGCACTGCAGGATAATGCACTGGACCAAAAGGTCAGTATGAGATGCAAGGTCAGTGGTTCAAACTTACCAGTCGCTCCCCAGAAACCACACAAGGTCACTCTGAGTTATAATTGACTCAACAGCACTTAACAGTAACAATAATATATCCTACAAAATTTAAACAATCAATAAAGAAAGTCTTGTTAGGCAGTTCAAAACCAGCGCTGCTCTATGGGAAAAAAAAGAGATTGTCTATTCCCACAAAAATTTAGTCTTGGAAACCCTACAGAGGGTTGCTATGAGTCAGAGTTGACACAAAGTAACTTTTTTTTTAGTTAAAATAAATCACTATATCAGAAGACAGAAAAAAAAAGTAAAAGTACTTTATGCATTTTTTTCTTAATACTTCTAATTGTCACTGTCAACTACTATTACAGCTAGCGCTTTGCTTAAAAATCAGCATTTATATTGGAAGAAAGTAAATAATACAGGATAACATATACTTTCAAATTAACACCTACTTTTTATCTTATTGTTTAATTTAGAGCACATGTGTATAATAATACTTATTACAAATTATATCTACTTTGGTCAAGTACTGCTGTTTCATGGGTTGGCTCTGAAAAATGTTGGTCACCCTATTCGGTGGTTAAACAGTCCATGCTGTTAACACCACTAACAATGGAAAGGAACACAAATGTTCTTCTAATGTTTTTTTTTTTTTTTTTTTTTTTTTTCGTTACTGAATTACACTAAACCTCTTAGAATTGGACAGTGAGGCTTTTATGGAAGCAAATATCTACCTAAATATCCTTGAATGCAGTAATCAAACCTAGGAGTTTTGCTACAACAAAGTTTGCTGATGATGATTAGCAAATTTCCTTGATAGTTAAACAAATATGGGTAACTTCTTCTAAGTTTATTTTCATTAAAACAAAACTTTTGAAAATATTTTTCAAAGTGGATGGAAATATAGAATGGGGTAGAAGAGGTAATGAGTAAGGAAAAGGAACCACAGAAAGATTTACCAGATTTGAATTACTCAGATATGTTTATTTTTCAACCATTTTTATAGCATTCTTTGCATAGACTCATTTCCTTTGGCATGTAAGAAACTATAAATGCACAATAGCTAGAAAGAAAAGTTTCACATTAGAGACAAGTTAAATTAGGCTAAAAAAAAGAAAGTAATTTTTTATAGCTGATTATAAAAATTGTACAATAGAGACTACATCAGACCAAAAAACTCTACTAAAAGATTGGTAGATTCATTCTAAGACTATTCATTGGGTGCCTATTACATGTCACATAAAGAATAAAGCAGATTATCCATTATTCCATTTTCATTTGGTTTTCTTAGCTAAAGAAATGTCAAAAGAAAGAAAAAAGGAGTAGTGATTACTTCTTTGCTTTATACTCATGAATGAAGTTATTGTATTTTAGGTAGACTATAGGTCTTCTGGTAACGTAGTGGTTACGAATTGGGCTGCTAACCTTAAGGTCAGCAGTTCGAAACTACCAACGGTTCCACAGGAGAAAGATGAGGCGGTCTGCTCCCGTAAAGATTTACAGCCTCGGAAACCCTGTGTAGGGTCGCTATGAGTCGGAACTGACTCCACGCCACAAAACAACAACAACAACATAGGTCTTCTAAGGAGCTCTGGTAGCATGGTGGTTATGAGTCGGTCAACAGTTCGAAACTACCAGCTGTTTCACGGGAGAAAGATGAGGCGTTCTGCTCCCGTAAAGATTTACAGCCTTGGAAACCCTGTGCAGGGTCACTATGATTCGGAACCAACTCCACAGTACTTAACAACAACAACAACATAGGCCTTCTAGGAGTTCTGGTGTGGTGCTATGAGTTAATGTGCCAGACTGCAAAGCTATTTGAACTGCAAGGCGGCTGTTTAAGGTCACCTGCTGCTCCTTGGAAATCTTATACATGGTTGCTATGGGTTGGAACTGACTCTATGGCACTAACAACAACAACAATAGGTTTTCTAAGGAGATCTGGTAATGTAGTTATTACAAGTCGGGCTGCTAATCTCACCGTCAGCAGTTCTAAATTACCAGCTGTTCTGCGGGAGAAAGATGAGGCTTTCTGCTCCCATAAAGATTTACAGCCTCAGAAACCCTATACAGGGTCACTATGAGTCAGAACTGACTCTATGGCATACCACCACCACCACCATAGGTCTTCTAGATAATAACTCTGAATGCAATTATTACATAAACCTAGAAACAGTAACTTGGGCTAATACTAAATTTAAAAAAAAAAAAAAATCCAGATTTCTTAAAAGTTTCAAGAATCAACTTTTAAATCAGCAAGTAACCTACCACAGAAGATTTTTAAGGGTTCCTGGTATGGTGCTATAGGATAAGATTGGTTTGAAATACAAGGTGGTGGTTCAAACTCACCGGTCGCTGATCAGAAACTTTAAAGGGTCACTGTAAGTTGGAAACAACTCTCAATATGATAGTGTTTTTAAGAGTCATCTGGTAGGTTTGAACCACTGACTTTATGGTTAGCAATGCAGTGCTTATCCTACAGTGCCACACCAGGATTGTTGTTGTTGCTGTTGTTGTTAAATACCGTCAAATTGGTTCTGACTCATAGCAACGCTTTATAGTGTTTCCAAAAAAGCAGGTGGTGGGCTAAAACTGCTGACCTTGTGGTTCACAGTCCAGTGCTGATCCTACAGTGCCACACGAGGCTATACAGAGTAAATTGACACTTTCTTGACATGTCTCTGTTGTTGTTTTTGTTAAGTGCTATTGGGTCGGTTCCAACTCATAGCAGCCCTGTATAGGGTTTCCAAGGAGTGGCTGGTGAGTTTGAACCTCCTACCCTGTGGTTCAAACTGACCTTGTAGTCCAGCACATTAGCCCATAGTGCCACACCAGGACTCCTTAGCCTGTCTATAGCAAACAGGAAAAGCGGCTTAGTTCAGACAGATTTGTTGAAATGCTCTAAATATCTTATTTACCAGTTGTCCTTATTACCTATCTTAGAAAGCTTTATGAATGCTATGGAGTATCTAGCCTAATTATTCTAGAGTCAAGTAATTCTCTGGCTTTATCAATTTATTTACTATAAACAGTGGAATGAAAATTACCAGAAAAAAATAAAAACAAATTATCTATGAACATATTCAACCTTACATGAAGTAAAATTTTGCAATCTGAAAGTATACAGTCAGTCATCACATCAATTAGTCCTTTCCAAACCAATATAAACAATAGAGGATATGCTTAGAGCAAAAGTATTTCATTCTTAGTTTAGTTGCTGATTGGTTGAGTAAAACCATTGTGTTTAAAAATAATAACAAAAGTAATTCTTTCAGGTAGTAAATACTAAACTCACCTTAATAATGAAGAAGTCAAATCAAAGAGGGGAAAAAGTTATTAAATTAATGATTATACTTAAAATTTAATTTAGAGGTACTAATATTCTGGATTTTGAACTGTAGGTCGGGAGTTCAAACTCACTAGCTGCTCCTCGAAAACCCTATACAGGGTTGCTATGGGTTGGATCCGACTCCACAGCACTTAACAACAATATTCTGGATGGAATTCTAATGTGGCACTGTAACATAAGCACAGGACTACAAGGTCTGTTTGAACTGCAAGTAAGGCAGGATATAGCCTCTTGTGGTGCTGCAGCACTGGACCATAAGGTCACTTGAACCACAATGTCAGCGAATCAAACCCATCAGGTACTCGTCAGAAACCCTATACAGAGTTGTTATGTAGTCCTGGTGTGGCGCTAGACCACAAGGTCAGTCTGAAATGCAAAGTTTGCTGCTCAAACTCACCAGCCGCTCTTGGAAACCCTACACAAGGTTGCTGAGTCAGAACCAACCCAACAGCAGTTAATACTATTCTGGAGAAATCATGGTGTGGCACTGTAAAATAAACACTGGTCAGCTAATCGCAAGGGCCACAGTTGAAATCTCCCAGCTTCTCCTTGGAAACACTATACAAGGTAGCTATAAATAGCAACTATATAGTACTTCAGCAACAATGATCTGAAAATCCACAACACTGAAAAGTTGGGAAATGAAATGTCACATGTGATATCTTACTCCAAATTTATTTTATGAACTGGTCTAAACATCTCTCTTTACAGGAGCACGTATTTGTATGTCGTTGTTGTTAAATGCTGCTGGATTATTCTGACTCATAACAACCCTGTGTAGGGTGTCCAAGGAGAGGCTCATTGGTTTTAAATGTTGCCCTTGAGGTTTAAAGTCCAATGTTTTTCCTACAGTAATACACCAGGGCTTTTTATTTGTATGTTGTTTTTTTGCTGCTGATTGGGATCCAACTTTTAGCCACCCTGTGTAGTGTTTTTGGGGTGCACAGTGCCTCTGGAGTCCTGGTGTGGTTCTGTGGGTTAATGTGCCAGACTGCAAAGCCTTTGGAACTGCAAGGTTGGTGGTTCAAGCTCACCAGCTGCTCATTGGAAACCCTATACAGGGTCGCTATGCATAAGAACTGACTCAATGGCACTTAACAACAACAGTGACTCTGTAGGATAAGCACTAGACTTAGAACCACACTATTGGTGGTTGAAGCCCACCAGCTGCTCTGCTCTGCAGGTCAAAGATAAGGCTTTTTTGTTTCCACAAAGATTTTCAGCCTCAGAAACCCTATACAAGACCGCCATGAGTCAGAACAGACTCAATGGCATTTAATTATAACAACAAAATACCATGGCTTTTGTTGAATTGTGGAGAGAGGCTGATGAGTTTGAATTGCTGAAACCTTGCAATTAGCAATCTATGCTTAACCTATAGTGCCAAAACAGGACTCCCTTATTTGTACAGAGGTAGATAAATACATTATTTTTTACTAAAAATTCTAAATTTTGAGCCTTAACCTAGTAGGATCAAGATCTCAAGGACTTTTAAGTAAATTTACATTAAGTAAATAATTAATTAATATTTTCAGAAAACTTTATAATTCTCAGCAGGATTTTAATAGACTATATTAGTTATTACATAAAATAATCTTGGCAGAATTTTAAGGAAAATTGTTATTAGCCTAATTTAATTAGCTAATAATTAAGAAACTGCCTAAAACCAAGAGGCAATTATATTAAAAAACAGAAAATCCTGATGCTTAGCTTTCTGATTTAAATTATTTATGTCTATATATTTTGCATTTCCAATCAGGACACTAAAAAATTGAGGTGATAATAGCTATATGTGAATAAAATGAGATAATACAAGTATGTTGTTGTTGTTAGGTGCCATCTAGTTGGTAAGGACCCACAGCAACTTTATGCACAGCAGAACAAAACACTGCCTGATCCTCACAACTGTTGCCACTCTTGAGTCCATTTATGCTGCCACTTGGCCAAGTCATCTCCTTGAGGGTCTTCCTCTTTTTTTCTGACCTTAATAAACATGTTATCTTTCTCCAGTGACTTGTCCCTCCTGACAACATGTCCAAAGTATGAGAGAGGAAGTTTGTCCATCTTGGACTCCAAAGAGCACTCTGGCAGCACTTCTTCCAACTCAGATCTGTTGGTTCTTTTGGCAGCCCATGGCAGTTTCAATATTCTTCTCCAACACCATAACTCAGAAGCATCAGTTCTTCTATGGTCTTCCTTATTCACTATCCAGCTTTAGCATGCATATGAGGTAATTGAAAATGCCATGGCTTTGGTCAGGCAAACCTTAGTCCCCGAGCTGACATCTTTGATTTTCAACACTTTAAAAAGGGCTGGTGCCGCAGATTTGCCTAATGTAATACGTCCTTTGATTTCTTGACTGCTGCTTCCATGAGTGTTGATAGTTGATCCAAGAAGAATGAAGTCCTTGACAACTTCA
>NW_006408758.1:1387981-1389952 GCF_000296735.1 Chrysochloris asiatica
TTTTGCTTTCTTCCTGTATTATGTTGTTAATGTCATCCCACAACTCTTCTGGTCTTGTGTCTTTAGTGTTTAATGTATCAAATCTGTTCTTCAGATTATACTCACTTACATATTCTCTTGTTATACATATTCTATTCATTCTTTTTAATCCTGGTCTTAGGACAAGCTGAGACTGATATCTCATGCTTGGAATCCAGTTATTTCTTCCTATAAATTATCTCTCAATAGAATTATAGATACATCTCTAGCTGTTATTTTTAACCAAACTACTGAAGATGATTGTTGTTGTTGCTGTTAAGTGCATTCAATCAGTTCTGCCTCATAGTGACCCTATGAGTAACATAACAAAACAATGACTGGTCCTGTGACATCCTTACATCTGCTGTTACCTCGAAGACCATTACTGCTGCTACTGGGTCAATCCATCTCATTGGTGGTATTGCTATTTTTCACAGACCTTTTACTTTACCAAGTATAATGTTCTTCTCCAGGAACTGGTCCCAACTGATAACAGTCTAAATTATGAGAGAATAACTGGCCATTCTGACTTCATAGGAGAATTCTGGCTACACTTCTTCCAACACAGATTTGTTTGTTCTCTGGCCGTCCATGATACTTTTAATATTCTTCACAAATATCATAATTCAAATGCATAAATTCTGATATGGTCTTCCTTATTCATTGTCCAACTTTCCCAAACATATGAGGCAATTGAAAATATCATGTTTGGGTTCAAGAACACCATAATTCTCAAATTGATATCTTTACTCTTGAATATTTTGAAGCGGTCTTTTGCAGCAAATTTGCCTACTGCAATACGTAATTTGATTTCTTAACTGCTTCTTCCATAAGTGTTAATTGTGGATCCAAGTAAAATGACATTTTTGACAGCTTCAATCTTTTCTCCATTTATCAAGATGACATTTATTGGTCCAATTGTGAGGATTTTTATTTTCTTTATACTGAGGTGAAATCCATACTGAAGGCTGTAGTCTTTGATCTTCATGAGTAAGGATTTTAAATCCTCTTCCAGCAAGTAAGATTGTTTCATCTGCATATTACAGGTTGTTAATGAGTCATTCAATCCTGGTACCACCTTCTTCTTCATATAACCCAGATTCTTGGATTATTTGCTCGAAATACAGATTGAATAAATATGTTGAAAGGATAAAACCCTTGCACACAGCTTTGCTGATTTTAAACCATTCAGTATTCCCTGGTTCTATTTGAATAACTGCTTCTTGATGGGTGTATTGATTCCTCTTAAACACAATTCACTGTTCTGGAATACACATTTTTGCAATGTTATCCATAGATTGTTATAATCCATGTAGTTGAAAGTCTTTGCATAGTCAATAAAGCACAAAGAAATGTTTTTCTGGTATTCTTTGCTTTCAGCCAAGACCCATCTGACATCAACAATGATATCATTCATTCCAGGTCCTCCTTTGAATCTGGCTTAGACTTCCGACAATTCTCTTTTGATGTACTGTTACAACTATTGTTGAATTGTTTTCAACAAAATGTTATTTGTATCTGATATTAATGATATTGATGGATGATTTCTTCATTCCATCGGGTTACCTCTTTTTGGAACAGGAATAAATATGGATCTCTCCATTCCGTTGGCCAGGTAGCTGTCTTTCAAATTTCTCGGCATAGATGAGTGAGTACCACCAGTGCTGTATAAGTTTGTTGAAATATTTCAATTTATAGTCTGTCAATTCCTGGAGTCTTGATTTTCATTAACAACTTCATGCAGCTTCAACTTCATATTTCAGTACCACTGGTTTTTGATATCATGCTACCTCTTGAAATAGTTGAACTCTGACCATTTTTAAAAATGTTTTATTGTGAATTATGTGATAGTTTACATAGGAGAACATTAGCTTTACATTCATCCTATCATATATCGTTTCATTGCCATGGTTACAATCCCCCTCATGCATCATCAACCAACCAAAGGGTATA
>NW_006408758.1:1391147-1404884 GCF_000296735.1 Chrysochloris asiatica
ACCTGGCCAATCCATCTTGTTAGGGGGTCTTCCTCTTTTTCTCTGACCCTCCACCTTACCCAGCATGACATCCTTCTCCAGCGACTGTTTCCTCTGGACAATATGTCCAAAGTATGAGAGACGAAGCTTAGCCATCCTGGCCTCCTTCAGCCTGAAGGTAGTATTAATTGAAATTCCTTGTAGGAATGTGGATACTATTCTATTTTAGCATGGTACTGGTACTTTAAGATAGATCTTCAAATGTTCTTTTTGACTATGAATGCAATTTTGTTCTTCAATTTTTTGTTCTTGGCATAGTAAACCATAGGTTTGTCTGATTCAAAATGGCCAATACCAGTCCTTTTCATCTCACTAATGCCTAGGATACTCATCTTTCTGCATTCATTTTATTTTGAAAACTTACAATTTTCCTAGATCTATCATGCCATGTCTGGTAGTGTCATGGTTAGGAATTGGGCTACTAACCTCAGGGTCAGCAGTTTGAAACTATCAGCTGTTCCACGGGAGAAATATGAGGCTTTCTGCACCCATAAAGATTTACAGCCTCGGAAACCCTGTACAGGGTCACTATGAGTCCGAACCAATTCCACATAACAACAACAATATTATGGCACCCTAAGGCAAGCACTTGACTTCAAGGTCTGTTCAAATTCACCAGCTGCTCTTCGAAAATCCTATTAAGGGTCGCTATGAGTATTTTTCTCATAATGGATGTTTGTAACTGCTTCTCTTCATTTTCAGTTGTGCCCCATTAATAAGTGACGATTTCAATAGCTACACTAGTCACATTATTATGGCCAATTCTACTTTGATGAGTTTCTTTATCCCTCATATCTTGGGTTTCTAATAACCTGAGTGGCTCATATTTCAGCACTTTATCTGACAATTTTCTGCTGCTATTCCTCAGTTTTTCTGTGTAATGATGTAGGATCAGCACTGGATTGTGAATCACAATACTGGCAGTTCAAATCCACCAGCTGTTCTTTGGAAACCTACACAGGGTTGCAATGGATCTGAACCGACTCAATGGAAATTAACAACACCAATAACAACAGCAATAATTCAGAAGTACTCTGCCCCTTCTTCTTTCTTACTCTGTCTTTATCGGGGAGCTCCGCTGGAATCTGTCCACCATGGGTAACCCTGCTGGCATTTAAAATGCTGGTGGCATAGTTTCCAGCACCACAGGACATGTAAGTCACTTTAGACAAGTGGTGGACTGATGATGATTAGGAAATAAAAATTGTAGGAATAAGCAGCAAGTGCCATAGGAAATAATCTCAGTACAAGCAATGATAAAAATGATGAATTTAGACAAGTTATAAAGGGTCAATGTAAGGAAAATATATGCACAGATTTCTTTTTCTGCTTAAAATTTCTGTTAATATCTAGAAATCAAAGAAAGGATATCATGAGGGTCAGTCTTCCATATCTACACATTCCCTATCAATGAATTCAACTAATCATGGAATGAAAATAGTCATAAAAAAATTCTAAAAAACAAAAATTCTAAAAAAAAAAACACCCTGAGCACGGCACTGAATCCAAGTGAATTGCAGTGATGTGAATGAAGTCACACTCTGAGGGAGCTTCCCACCACTTCACAATCCTAAGAACCCCTCCAGCACTTATTGTTTTACTCCTATCTCATTCCTTCAGTACTTTCGTTGTGTGTACTATTGGTTTCTGTGGGGAGAAAATGTCCTGGTGTAGGACTGTGGAATAAAACAATGGAACCCAGGTGTATTTGAACCACAAGGTTGATTTTTCAAATTCACTAGCCACTCCACTCCTTGGAAACTTTATACAGCATTGCTACAAGTTGAGTTGGACCTTTAAGGCACTTAACTATAAAGCAATTGAGTGGTCAAAGCAATTCCTCAAATGCTAAGAAGAGCATCAAGTGCTGTTTCCATAGTATTTGCATTGTTACAAGGAGACCTGGTGTGGCACTGAAGGTGCTGGACTTCAAAGTCAGTTTGAACCTCAAGGTTGGTGGCTCAAGCTCATCAGCTCCTCCTCTAAAACCATACACCGGGTCACTGAAGTTGGCACAGACTTGATGGCACTTAACAACAACAGAGAAGATTTAAAGTATACAGAAGGATGTGTATAGGTTGTACTAAAATTTCTTGGAGAATATAGTGGTTCAGAATTACAATGTCCAAAATTTACTTTTGAAAGTTCATTTAATTCAGCAACACACACATATGCAGAAAAAAGTGAGAGGCGAATATGTTAAAATTCAAATGGGACTTGAGAAAAAAAGATAAATGTGTGTTTATTGTGCCAATCTCCTAACATTCACAAAAAAAAAAATCTGTAAAAACAAAGTAGACAAAGTGTAATAAAATAATTGTTAAACATTGATTTATCTGTAAATCCACTCTTTTCAATTCTTCTTTTCTTCTTTATATTTAATTTTAGATATATATCCCTTTTTCATGAATTTAAGATGATCAGCTAGGTGCTGACTCCCTTCTTCCTTCCCTCCCTTTGAATGTAAAGAAGAGAATAAATAAAATAACTTTCTTCTTCTACTTCCAATAACTTCTTCTGTTCACACATTTGAATTAGGGTGTTGGTAAAAAATACTGAATATTCTATGCATTGCCAGAAGAACAAGCACATCTGTCTTGTAATAAATAGAATGTTCCTTAGAAGGCAGGATGGAGAGACTTCATCTCAAGTATGTTGGACATGTTATCAGAAGGAACTAGTCCCTGGAGAATGACACCGGGCTTGGTGAAGTAGAAGGTCAGTGTAAAACATAAAGACCTCTCAATTAGTTAGACTGACACTGTGGCTGCAATACTAGACTTAAACACAACAATGGTTGTCAGGATGGTGCAGGGTCAGCGAGTGTTTCTTTTTGCTGTATATAGGGTTGCTAGAACTGACTAGATTTAATGACAACTAAAAACAAACAACATAGAAGCTTCATTAGAAATAAAACAAAAGACTCTCGGGATAATTGGTGGTCCATATAGATGAGAGAAACTGATAAGGGGACAGCTTCCTTTATTCCCTGAGCTATGGGTTGGAATCGACGTGACAGCGCTTAACAACAACAAACTTGTTCAAAGCAACATAAGAGTTGAAGTACTTTAGGAGCCAAGGTAGTAAAAGATGATTTTTCCTTTACACCCATTTGTACTTTAACATATCTGTCCACAGTCTATTAACACACAAAGTACTGGATTACTAAGCATTGTCTCTGACCCAGGAAATTAAAAATTATGTTTAGTTTAATGGGAGGGGGGCACATACAAAAGAAAGGTGGTAGTTGTCAATCATTTTGTTAAGTAAACATGATGTTTGCTACCTGGTAGCATAGACACAAACGTAATCAACTCTAGGTAAAACAAAAATGTTTACAGACCTAGTTCAAAGTATTTAGAAATGCAGAATATGCTAACTAATTTGTTGTGGTTAAGTGCCTTTGTGTTGTTTTGACTTATACAGACGCAGTATAGTTTCCAAGGGTTTGAAAACCAACAACTTTGTGGTTAGCAGGCTAGTGCGTATCCTACAGTGCTATACCAGGACTCTAAAGAACTTAAAATGTAGGCATGAAGGTTAGCTAGGTGGCAATATGCATATATCTCAGTAATCAAAATAAATACTTAATTTTAGGGAATACATCATTGTTGTTAAGTGCCATTGAGTCAGTATTGACTCATAGCAACCCTGTATAGGGTTTCCAAGGAGCAGCTGGTATGCTTGAACCACTGACCTTGAGGTTCAAAGCGACCCTGTGGTCCAACACATCAACTCACATCAACACACCAGGACTCCTTTATACATGTGTGTGTGTATATATATATATACATATACATATATGTATCCTAAAATTATAGATTCATTTTTATATAAATTTGTTTAAATATAAATACATATATTTAAATCTGTGAGAATTGGAACTGCGTTGTTTTTCCAGGTCTCTCAAGTTTTCTGCCTTTGATGGAAAGTGATGTCACCACTTTTCCATCAGTCCTTTTACTAGAATACAAACTTTCCTTCTCCAACAGGTTTCCACCTTACACAGTTTCCAGCTTTTGCATCATTAAAAGTCTTGAAATAGTTAATGCTTATTCTTTAAGAAATAGAAATATAATGCTGTCATTAATTCAGATTCATGGAGACTTCATGTACATATGGTTTTCAAAGCTATGACCCTATGGAAGCATATCACCTGACTTATATTCTAAGGAGCTTCATTATGGTTTAAAACTGTCAAACTTTTGACTAGTGATGAAGTGCTTAACCATTTGTGCTACCCATAAACTACTATATACTAATAAATTGATATAAATGTTAAATATATTACATGTGTATATTGTTGTTATTGCGTGCTGTCAAATCGGTTCTGACTTATAGTGACCCTATATAGGATTTCCAAGAACAGCTGGTGAGTTTGAACTGCTGACCTTTTTGTTAGTAGTTTAGTGCTTATCCTACAGCATCACAACAGGGCTCATGTTCATATGTCAAATCATAATGCTTCTCTGCTCAAAATTCTCCAATGGCTTTCCATCTTACGTGTGGTAAAACCCAAAGTCCTTCCAATGACTAAAAAGCCTTCCATCTTACATCCCTTGTCCTTTTCTGTTAACATACTCTTCTTGCTCTTTCCACTCCATCTGTACTGCCCTTGTAGTCTTCAAATACATCATAGTGACTGACCCCTGCTTTGGGACTTGGTTCTTGCCCATTTGGCTTTCCCCAGATGGTCTGCAAGGTTAACATCCTTATCTCACATCCCTGCTATTAATAATGAGCTTACAGCCTAGTGGAGGAGGTAGACAATACAAGAACACAAAAACTAATAAATAATTTCAAATTAAAATAAGATATATTAAGGAAATATATCACAAAGTGTTCTATCAGAAAACCCAAGACCAATTATTGGTCTTAAAAGATTGCCCCCAACTTTTTTTCAGAAAAGTACTATTTAAGATAATTAATGTAACAACATTTACTTTTCTGAAACCATTTTTTCATGGAATTTCCTATATTCAAATGATATACAGCTTGTCTATTTAAGTATTATATACTATTTATGATGTTTAATTTCAATCTCCAACTCCAACATGTTATGGGGAGCAACAGGGAGGATATAGGGTAAACAAATTCAGGGAGGGGATTGTAGTAATAAATAAATGAATAAATAAAAAGAAAAAATATATATTGGTAATAAAAATATGAAACACCTACTTAACCTGCATCAAGTCTCAACTCAAAATCAATGAAGAAGAAATACTACCAACTTTTCTTCTAAAAATATTCCTATAGTAGGTTCAAATATGAAGAGAGAGACAGATCATCATAGAACATGAAATCAAATGTACTTGGACTCTTCCTGGAAAGTCTGCTTGTCTTTTATTCATTTCCACTCCCTTAGAAGTTAGCGTTCTCAATGATTCTGGAAATAAGAGTGAAAATCTCATCTTGTTAAGATGAAAAAAGAAAATGACAAGATGACCAAAGGGTGATGATATCTAAAACATCAAAATGAATAATACAAACTTTGGGGACTCTTTTTCATTATATATATATAAAAAAAACCTTGGATACTCTAAGTACATAATGACAGTACAGTAAAAACCTGCTTAATAATGAAAAAAGGAAAAAAAGGCCAGATTTACTGGACTAGTAGATCTGAGATACTGCTTAAACTTTGAACTGAAAATACTCCCAGATGTCACCTTTCAGCTAAATAACAGATTGGCTAATAAAATAAACAATATGACTGGTGAGTACTCAGTCAACATTTAACCTAATGCAAAGACGAGATCTAGGTGGGGATGGAGGGTGAAGAGGGTTAGGGTTAGGCAGGGAAACTAGATGAATGGATGCTGAACCACCAGAACTGAAATAATAAGATTGTTGACACATGGAGAATATAATCATTGCCATTGAACAATATGTATAGAAACTGTTAAATGAAAACCCAATTTGCTGTGGAAACTTTCACCAAAATCTCAGTGAAGTATTTTTAGAAGAAATAAGAAAGAACGCTAAAGAACAACAACAACAACAACAACAAAATAACAGAGGGGCTTACATGAAAATAAGGTTAACATTTAATTGAGTACTTTTAATATATCAGTTATTATTACAAATCTTTAAATTTGAAGAATTCAAGGGATTTCTGAAATACACATTCTTGGGGCAGTTCTGATTCATAGCATCCCTGTATTGGGTTCCAAGGAGCAGATGGTAGGTTTGAACCACCAATCCTGTGGTTAACAGTCCAGTGCTGCCTACAGTGAAGTACAGATTGTTGTTTTTGTTGTTAAGTGCCCTCGAGTCTGTTCCGACTCAAACCTGTATGGGGTTTCTGAGGATTGGTGGTGAGTTTGAACCACTGACCTTGCGGTCCAGACTGACCTTACGGTCGTGCGTTTATCCTACAGAGCCACACAAGAACTCCAAAGTACAGACTGTTGTCGTTAAGTGCCATCAAGTCAATTCTGACTCACAGCGACCCTGTAGAGGGTTTCTGAGGAGCAGCTGGTGGGTTCGAACCTTGGGCTCAAAGTCCAGTGCTTGCTTATTTTACAGTGCCACACCAGGAATCCAGATTAGCAACAATAATTTCCATATAAACAGCAATAGTCCTAAGTATGTATTTAAACTGTGGACTACAGTAATAAATCAATAAATTAAAGAATTAAAAGATAATGTTATACTAACACTTTTCAGAAAGCTTTAATTTTTCCTTGCTAATAATAATGACATTTTTCTTAAATTTCAATATTTCAGAAATAATCAGAACAATGAGACTTCACTGCCTTTTGCATAAAAATGTTCATTGTGCTACAGTCTTTGTGGGTTTCAAATTATAAGTTGTTTCTTGCGAAGATTTACAGAAAACCCTAGATAGGGTCACTATGAATTAGAATCAACTCCATGGCAGTAGGTTATAGAAACACAGCCAAAAGAGAAGTAAAGCATCTTTGCAACAATAAGTAATCCTCTTTCATAGAGGGAGATTATTTATTATTGACAGTAATGTAAACTCAGGCTATGGAAAGTTCTAAATCACTATTCAACATAGCAATTTATTTATAAAACATTAGATAGCCAGGTCTGCTAATTTATATAGAAGTCTGACTTATCCAATTGTAATAAATAGTAATTGCTCCTTTATTGAAATGATTTCTTCTGAACATAAATCTATTCTGTTCAAGCACAATGATTTTATGTATTTATAGTGATTTGCTCTTTAATTACTTTAAAATACATTATATCTTTGATATGAGCTCATCAAAAATATATAAAATGCATCTATTTCAATAAATTTACTAAAAATTTATTATGTATGCATTTCAACATGTTTAACTTACAATTTAAAGTTTAAAGAACATATTTAAGGTATAATTAATCAGCAAAATGAAATCTAAAGTAAATTTTCATTGTACTATCATCTAGCTTGAGAATCAAAAACTAGATCACTGAAAATTAGTCATTCACCAGCGGTTCCTTGGGAAAAAGATGAGGCTTTCTGCTCCCGTACAGATTTACTGTCTCGGAAACCCTGTACAGGGTCACTATGAGTCGGAACTGACTCCATGGCACATAACAACAACAACATTGTCTTATTTGGAGTCCTTATGTGGCACTTTACAATAATCACTGGACTGTTTGAACCACAAGTTCCTCGGCAACCCTATTCAGGGTCACTGTGAGTTGGAATTGATTCGATAGCACTTAACAACAACATTGTCTTATTTTGACCTCTGATGTTATATTAAAGATTTTTACCGAACAATCAAATTAGGAAAATTTTAAATTAAAACTACCTACCCCAGGCCCAACCATCTATTTTGCACAAGAAGAGTAAAAAAATCATAATGAAAAGTTGAAATCTCTGCAGTAATTGCACTTAATTTCTGTAGCAAAGTTAAATTAACGTAGTAAAAGAGCCCCCTTATTTTTCTTATCTTAAATTCTCTCTTGGCAACGAATTAAAAAAATCATTCTTAACACTTTCCTTCCTTGATAAAATATAAATTCACTGAGGGCAGTGACCTGGTTTGTTTTATTCTGCACTGTACTTGGTGAAGATGGGGTAGACCGAAATTTAACTAGGACTAGCAGTGGAGCAGAGATGTCAGCTTGAGGACTAATGTGCGCCTGACCCAGGCCATGGTATTTTCAATAAATTCATATGGATGTGAAAGCTGGACAGTGAATAAGGAAGATCATAGAAGAATTGATGCCTTTGAGTTGTGGTGTTGGAGGAGAATACTGAAAGTGCCATGGACTGCCAAAAGAACCAATAGATCTGTTTTGGAAGAAGTGCAGCCAGAGTGCTCCTTGGAGGCCAAGATGGCTAAACTTCATCTCTCATACTTTGGACATATTGTCAGGAGGAAACAGTCCCTGGAGAAGGATGTCATGCTGGGTAAGATGGAGGGTCAGAGAAAAAGAGGAAGACCACCAACAAGATGGATTGGCCAGGTGGCATCATTGATGGACTCAAGTGTGGCAGCGGTAGCGAGGTTGGCCCAGGATCGGACATTGTTTCGTTCTGCTGTGCATGGGGTCGCTATGAGTCGGTTTCGACTCAATGGCACCTGACAACAACAACAACAGCAGCAGTGGAAGCTTCATGGAGAATATGTCATTTGAGCAAACTCGTGAAAGAGGTGGCTATTGTGGATGCAGGGAAGGGCAGGAGTTTCAGGTCCAACTAGAGCATACCTGATACATTTAAGGAAAGGTAAGGAAGCCAATGTGGCTGCAGCAAGCAAGGGTATAGTAGTAGGAGAAGAGGACACGCGATGTTATGAGACCCACAATTTGGGATTTTGTTCTTACTGAGATAGGAATCAGTGGGGATTGGATCAAAGGTATGATGTATCTGATTTGCATTTTAAAAGGATTATAGAAATGCTTTTGAGAATAAATCAGGAGAATGACATATCCGACTTGCACTTGAAAAACATGCCTCTGGCAACTGTGTTGAGAATAGACTGAAGAGGGACTAGGAATGAGGCAGAGAGACCAATTAAGGAGCTATTGAAAGAGAGCAAAGGAGCAATGACAGGGGCTTGAACTTTAGTGGTAGTGTATTCAGATGCAATGGAGTAGTAAGATTCTGAATCTGAATAATAACATAGGATGATTAGATTGAGAGTATGGCAAGGGAAAGACCAAAAAAAAGTAAAAGTTGATGTAGGGTTTAGAACCAGAACACACAGACAAAGTAACAATCCACTAAATGTAAAAGAGTAAAAAGGAAGACTATATGTGGATTAAGTCTATATTGCTTGCTACATGAGATCACATAGGGAGTAGGATCAGATAGTACCCAGTAAAGTCTCGGACCAGAGCAACAATGACTGGTAAGGGACATGAGGAGGATACTGCAAAGGAGGCTAAGAAGGATTCATTGGTAAAGAAGGAAATAATCACAAAAGAGTGGTATATTTAGGGCAAAGTTAAAAAAAACACACAAAAAAACTGTTACAAGATTGTGGTCAACTCTTAGAAATAGGCCCCATACTATCTGATTAAGTAAATCCGATTCATCCTTCAAAATTAGGAAAGGTGTGTATTCAATTGCAGGAATACGGTGTGCTCAAATCCAGGAATGGTTCAAAATTAGGAAAGGTGTGTGTCAGAGTTGTACCTTTCACCATAATTATTCAATCTGTCAACCTGTATTATGAGCAAAGAGTCCAAAAACCTGGATTATTAAAAAGAAGAACAAGGCATCAGGATAAGTGAAAGACTCATTAACAACCAGCGTTATATACATGACACAATCTTGCTTGTTGGAAGTGAAGAGAATTTAAAACACTAACTGCTGAAGATCAAAGTCTGCAGCTTCACTATGAATTGTACCTCAGTGTAAAGAAAACAAAAACCCATACAAGTGGACATGTCAAAAACTTCATTTGGATCCAAAATCAAAACTCATGGAAGCAGCAGTAATGAAATGAAATGATGTATTGCATTAGGCAAATCAGTTGCAAAAGACACCTTTAAAGGGCTGAATAACAAAAACTCCACTATGAGGACTCAGGTGCACCTGACCCAAGCTATAGTATTTTCAATCACCTCAAATGTATATGAAAGTTGGACAATGAATAAAGAAGATGAGAGACGATTTGATGCCTTTCAATTACAGTGTTTCCAAAGAATGTTGATATTACCATGGACTATCAGGTTATTGTTGTTGTTATGTGCTGTTGAGTCAGTTATGGCTAACAGCAGCACCATATAGGATTTCTGAGGAGTGACTGATGGGTTTGAACCACTGTCCTTACAGTTAGTAGTCTGGTGCTGCTTGACCTACAGCACCACACCCACAATCCAAGAAAACAAATAAATTTGTTTGGGAAGAAGTACAGCCAGATGCCATTTAGAAGCAAGGATGGTGACATTTTATCTCTTGTACTTTGGATATATTATTAGGAGGTATCAGTCCCTGGAGAAGGGCATCAAGTTTGGTAAAGTAGAGGATAAGCGAACAAGAAAAGACCCTCAATGAGATGGATTGATGTAGTGGCTGTAACAATAGGCTCAAGCATAGCAGTGGTGAAGATGGAGCAGGACAGGGAGTGTTTCTTTCTGTTATGCTTAGTGTTAGCATGAGTCAGAATTGACTTGACAGCACCTGACAACAACAAGAGATCCGTATTTGTGCCCATTCCAAAAAGAGGTGACCCAATGGAATGCAGAAATCATCGGACAATCTCTTTGATATACTATGTGAGTAAAGTTTTACTAAAGGTAATACAGAAACAGCTGCAAGCATATATTGACAGAGAACTTCCAGAGGTTCAAGCCAGATTCAGAAGAGGCTGTGTAATGAGGGATATCATTGCTGATGTATGATGGATCTTGGCTGAAAGCAGAGTATATCAGAAAGATGTTTACCTGTGCTTTATTGACTATGCAAATGCTTTCAATTGTGTGGATCATGACAAGCTACGGACAATATTGTGAAGTATGTGTATTCCAGAACACTTAATTGTGCTCATGAGGAATCTGTACCCGGACCAAGAGGCAGTTGTTTGAACAGAACATGGGAACACTGGATGGTTTAAAATTAAGAAAGGTGTATGACAGGGTTGTATTCTTTCACCATACTTAATCAACCTGTATGTTGAGCAAACAATCCGAGAAGCTGGGTTATACGAAGAAAAATGTGTCATCAAGATTGGAGGAAGACTCATTAACAACCTGCGATAAGCAGATGATACAACCTTGCTTGCTGAAAGTGAAGAGGACTTAAAACATTTACTGATGAAGATCAAATAGCATAGCCTTCGGTATGGATTGCATCGCATAGTAAAGAAAACAAAAATCTTCACCACTGGACCAATAAACAACATTATTATCAATGGAGAAAAGATTGAAGTTTTCAAGGACTTCATTCTTCTTGGATCAACTATCAACATTCACAGAAGCAGCAGCCAAGAAATCAAACTATGTATTGCATTAGGCAAATGTGCTGCACAAGACTTTTCTAAAGTGCTGAAAAGCAAAGATGTCAGCTTGAGAACTAAGGTGCTCCTGACCCAAGCCATGGTATTTTCAATAACCTTATATGCTGTGAAAGTTGGACAGTGAATATAGAGGACCATCGAAGAATTGATGCTTTTGAGTTATGGTATTGGAGGAGAATATTGAAAGTGCCATGGGCTGCCCATAGAACCAACAGATGTGAGTTGGAACAAGTGCAGCCAGAGTGCTCCTTGGAGGCCAAGATGGCCAAACTTCATCTCTCACACTTCAGACATATTGTCAGGAAGGACCAGCCACTGGCGAAGGTTATCATGTTTGTTATGGTGGAGGGTCAGAGAAAAAGAGGAAGACCCCCAGTGAGATGGATTGGCCAAGTGGCAACATCAATGTGCTCAAGCATGACAACAATAGTGAGGTTGGCCCAGGATCGGGCAGTGTTTCATTCTGCTGTGCACAAGGTCTCTATGAGTCGGCACTGACTCAATGGCATGTAACAACAACAACAACAACAACAACAACATTCATCCTTCAGAGAGAAATACTTTTTTTCTTAGGTCACACTGAGTACCTTTCAGATAATATGTCCTCCTCTGTGTACCTAAAGCACAGTGTTGGTCTCAATTATAACACTTATGACAATACAGGTCCAGCTTTGCTTCTCTGCCTCTTCACTCCCTCAGAAATATGAGTTCCTAAAGGAAGGACAGAAGCTTTCATCTGAATTCTTGGCATCTTGCAATATGTCTAGCAACTGTGTTGTTGTTGTTGTTAACATTGAGTTGGTTCTGACTCAGAGAGACTGTGTAGAGAGTTTCCAAGAAGTGGTTGTTAGGCTTGAACTGCCAAATTTGTGGTTAGAAGTCTAGTGCTTATTATACAACACCACACTAGGAGTATGGCAAATGAGTAAAGGGATGTTGTATTAATCAAGACCTTATTATGTAGCAGGCATATATTAATAACAAATAGTATTGTTGTTGTTAAGTGCCGTCGAGTCGGTTCCGACCCATAGCGACCCTGTACAGGGTTTCCGAGGGTGTAAATCTTTACGGGAGTAGAAAGCCTCATCTTTCTCCCGCGGAGCGGCTGGTAGTTTCGAACCGCTGACCTTAAGGTTCGCAGCCCGATTCGTAACCACTACGCTACCAGAGCTCCTTTTTTACTTCCTATACAAATAGTATAGGAAGTAAAAAAATGTTCATTTAAAAAAACGGATAAAATGTTGAATAAACAGCAGAAATAACACAACTGATGGATGAGGCATTTGAGGGCATAGTGTGAACACAGATGAATAGACTATCACAGCTTGATGACAACAGCTAATAGTTCTTTTTAAATTCATAAAGCAAAATTCTCCAATATATTTTGCTTCCTCTAAAGCTTTTCCTGTATGCTTAGAAAGTGATAACTAATAGTCGTCAATATCTGTTTCAATGGGTTGCTATGTTCCTCATAGTGCATGGATAAATTACCTTTCTATTGTATGCCTTAACCTAAAAGTCTAAAATAAGTCTGGTTAGTGTGATTCTTTTTGGATTTCAAGGTATATTTTCATTATTATTTGTTTTTGTTTGTCTGCTATCATATCATGCGTGTTTGTAATGGGACTAATTAAAGCAAGCACAAAAGACTGTGATACAAAAAATCAAGGACACACAGAAATTGTGACTAATTACTAAAGGCAAATGTTGATTCTTATTTTTTAAAATCTTGTTGAACACACAGCAATGATCACAGCTAGGAGCCCAGTGTAGTGGATTTGGGAGAGGTTGCGTTGCAATGATCTGAACAAAACATGGTATATCTTATTGACTCAAATTTGATCTATTTTTCTGAGTTTGAATTTATTTCCTATGCTATAAAATAGAACCCCAGAGCAATACTAATACATTCTAGGTTTCACTCTAACATTTGTTCATATAGGCAATCTTGCTAAGGTAAATCAATTCTTGATGCTATGACAAATAGTTTTTGCAGTTCTTTAAAGACAAACATGTGGTTTGTACTGATACAACTAAAGCAAATCTACTCCTAAAGGTGTTAACTGAGCTTGGAGTCAAGCTTCCTCTCAGATACCTATATTATCTCTCTATACATACAACAGAATCAAAGACAAATTTAGATGAAATGATTGATACTGATAATATCAGTTAGATAAATGCTTTGCAAAGATTTTTACTTTATAATAATATGTTTTATATTAATACTTCATTTATTTTCATTGACAGAGGGAGGTACCAAGAAATTTGA
>NW_006408758.1:1404996-1430610 GCF_000296735.1 Chrysochloris asiatica
ATATATATAATATATATATATAGCCAATCTAGCCATCTGAATAACCAAGTTAAAAATTCCTCCCCATTTTCATGTCTTAATTATACCTGATTCTTTATATTTCTACAGTCACAGTCCTATTTTAAGTCCTAGGCCTCTTTTGGTAGGAGTGCTAGAATAGTATAACAATGTACACAAATCCACATTGTATGTTATTATTGTTGTTGTGTGCTGCCGAGTTGATTCTGATTCATAGCAATACTATATAAAGTTTCCAAGAACCAGCTGGTGGATTTGAGGCACTGATTTTGTGATTAGCAGTCCATTTCTTTCCTACATGCTACACCATGACTCTCCATAATATTACAACTAACATTATGAGTAATTGTTATTGTTGTTGTTAAGTGCGATCGAGTCAGTTCCGACCCATAGCAACCCTGTCTAGGGTTTCCAAGGAGCAACTAGTGAGCTTGAACCACTGACCTTGTAGTTCAAACGACTTTGCAGTCTGATGCATTAGCCCACAGCGTCACACCAGGACTCCTTATGTATAACTGCTGCTATTATGTGTCGTGGAGTCAGTTCCAACTCATAGTGACACTATACAGGGTTTCTAAGGCTGTAAATCTTTATGGGAGCATTAGGTGTATCTAAAATGGGTGGCACTGTGGGATAATGCATTGGACAGCAAGAACAGTTTGAACTATAAGCTCGAAGGTTCAATTCACCAGCTGCTCCACTGAAACCCTAGACAGGGTCACTGTGAATCAGAACAGACTTGATGACACTTAATAATAACAAAATGCAAAATAAGCCACATCATCTTTGCTTAAAATTTTTAACATTTATTTCTTAATTGTCCATAGAGTAATGAAGAGATTTGTACGTTGCATATACCATGAAACCCTAAAAAGAATTTCCTCACCTGAGCCCCAAATGTGTCACGGAGGGAATGGAATAAACCATTGGTTGGGAACCAGGGGCAGGCACTTCCCTCACTGTCATAGTCACATGCAGAATTCTAGGGACTTGAGAATTCTACATGTAGATCTGTGTCCCAGGATCATAATGTAGATTTCATTTGGATGGCAGAATATGTTTCAGCTAACCATTTGCTAGCTTTTTTTTATTACTTGAAATGTTTCGATGTATGAGGAATGTGATAAGTGGGCTTCCATTTGGACTCCTATTCGGACCTGCAGACGGTAGGACAAAACCAAAGCCAAACTCATTGCTACTGAGTTGATTACAACCCACAGTGATCATACAGGACAGACTAGAACTTTCCAATAAAGTTTCTAAGTTTGTAAGTCTTTACAAACATAGATTATCACATTATTCTCCTGTGAACAAACTGGTAGATTAATACCCCAAACTTTAAGTTAGCAGTCTAGAGGTTAACCACTGCACCAAGAGGGCTTATTTTTTGTTAAAACTAAACCTGCCTAAATTTCCATGTTAAATTCTTGGCATTTATAAATTTATTAACTCATCTTCAGTTGTTAACTAGTCCCCTTGTACTAATGTTCCAGTAATTCTCAACTGCTAATAAACCATCCTCCACCTACCACAACACAAAATATCTTAATGCTTTTGCTCATGCTGATAGGAATGTTGTTCATGATTTGCCTAATTCATTAACCTTTTAACATAAAGACCGAAAATCATTTCATCTATTTCCTTCTTCTGACCTTCGTATATTCAGTTTTCCAACAACACCCCATGCAAACCTTGCTCTTAACACTAACTTCTTATGCTACAGAGATATTTGTTTCTATATCATCTACAAAAACTATAAAACTCTTGAGGACAGCTTTTGTCCTATTCTTCATGACTATGCCTAGAGTTTAAGGAAAGATTTCTGCACTGAATGGTATGGTTAAAAATATATGCTATTTCATATTCCATTGCACCTATAAACATAATTGCTCTAAAATATGTTTGTCTTGTCTTGTTAAGTGACATTGAGTCGGTTCCAACTCAGTGATCCTGTATAGGGTTTCCAAGCAGTGGCTGGTGAGCTTGAACCACTGACCTTGAGGTTAAATCAATTTTGCAGTCCAACACATTAACCAGCAGTGCCACATCAGGACTTAAATATGTTATACACCAATTAATAAGCTTGAATACTTATGTAACATTACTTTTATAATAGAAAAATTTACGTAATTTCTGACATAACATTCAGGCATTGTTACTATTATTCCATGATTCTAAGTTGTCATACATATTCCATAATTCAATGGGTACCAAATAATCATAACAGAGTTATTACAACATAAAATGCAATGAAACAATAAAATACTAAAGTATTTATAAAGTAAAATAATTTTGTTTATATTATACAATATTCACAATGAGCACAATCTTAAGTGTGTAAATTACATTGCTAAACTCATAAAAACTCTGAAAAAATATAGGAAGCTATATTTTAACATTTCAAATGTAATTATCCACGTAGTTCATTATTTTAAAATATTTTTCAAAACAATTACTATAAATAAGCATCTTGTTTCAAAGTGTAGAAAATAACCCATTTTTATGTCATATGATTTATATAATCTAGCTTTTTTTTAATGTTGCAGCTATGTTAGCTCCAACATGCAGATCAATGCCAGACTCTAATTCCTGACTTAACTGTAACGATAGGTTATTGTTGCTATAAAGTGTTTTTATATAGAGTTTTTGTAGAGCAGCTGGTGGGTTTGAACTGCTGACCTTGTGGTTCACAGGCAGCTTGTTCTACTTGGTCATGAGATATCTTGCTTAAAACAGACCAGGACTTTCCAGCACTGTACAGCTCCATGAATTTAGTATCTCAATGTTAATCTTAAATATTCTTGATATACTAAGTGCTTTGTCTGAGTATCCTTTCTTAGATTCTCCTAGATCCTGATGGTATTCCTACCTTTAACAGTTCTATGGCTTAGTTGACACTCTGACACTCTATTAGCCTTCTTTTCCCTTGCTAACCCCATACTCTCTACCTCCCAACACATATGATAGCCAGAATTGTGCTGGAAGAGACTATTGTAGCCAACTCAAGCATGTCTCTGACTTTGGAAACTGCCTATCAGCTAAACTTCTCCTTAGAATAGTGTCTTTATTGTATGGTTAAAGCCCATTACATTATACTATAACTATCAATTCCTTGGTATCATCATGCTTCCTTTATTGTACTCAACAGTAATTTTTCTAAGTGATTCAATCAGTATTCAATTCCATGCAAAGTTTTTAGCTATCAGTCTTTATCTTCAGCCTACCAATCCCAGGATCCTATTCCAGACTGACTGGTCTTTGGTACTGGGATTCTCTCATGTTCTGTTCATGGACCTACCAAGTTATGACAGGATAGAATCAAGTTGGTATGTACACACTCATATGAAGTAAAAGTGGGAGAAATTAGGGAAAGTTTTATAAGTAAACTTTAATTTTATTAACTGCACTGATACTATAAAAGGAAGAGTCATTTCTTTGAATCATGTAGGAGAATATGGTATGAACATCAAAAAATTTTGAAACACAATACGATGATAGTGGAAAAACTGAAACTCTTTCATTAGAAATTAAATGAAATGAGCCCGTATTGTTAGGACAATTGACAGTTGGCATCCTAGATGTTTGCTAAAAGCACTTTTATTTTAGGGTATATCTCTTACCTTAACCTCCACATGTGCCATCAGTACAGCAAAATTGGTTAGGTGATTACAAGAGCATGTAGTATGTGTCTTATTTGTTGTCAGGAGCCGGCAGCCTTGTGTTGACCAATAACCTGTCATTGTGCGCTTGGAATAGCTCCAAAATGAACAGTTAGGGTTGAAATTTTCCTCTGACTGCTACAGAAAATAAATCAATAAAACCAATAACTACTTTATGATCATGTAAATTAGGTAGGCATTTTCTTTACAACTAATACAAATTGATATTCTACTTTAATTTTTGTTAAAGCATTCCACAGTGTTTTTATATTGAATGGTCTCATCAATTCCAATGAAATTTGAATATATGCTGCCATTGGCTACCCCTGAGAAACAAGACACTATTTCTTTAATAATTTTGAAGGAATATAAGTATGAATATCTCAAGAGCATAGCAATTAATTTACTTGCAAAGTAAATAATTTAATAGGTCCAAAAAAACAACTTCAGAAATCTCTGTTCAGCTTAAAATTCTGATCATTGAGCTACAGATACAGGCAGTCACAATTAACTTTCACATCTTTAAGGAAGTGGTTGTATTCAGTTCAAATTAAAATATTGTTAGCTTTTAAATTGTGAAAATCATTTAGAAACCTAATTATGAATACTTTGCATAATTATTTATATAGAGAGAAATATTCTTCTCCCTAAAAATCTAATTTCTAAGAGAAAAACACTAGTAACATTTTAATAAATAATGAACAGCTATATGTCAAAAACATGTAAATTAATATAAGTCATGTTATAACAAATATGGATTGTGGATAATTGGCACTAAGTAATGTGCCAACTCTTACCTTGATATGTTTAACAGTAAACACCACAGGATCTGCCAAATAAACCTTATTACTGAACTCCTTGTTTATTGCTGCTGTCATAACAGGGGAATTGACGATAACAGAATGATTTGTGGACATAGCCTCAGTTCCCAACTTCATACTCGCATTCTCCGTGGACAAATAAGGACCCAAGTTGTTATATAGGACAAAGGCCACCCTGATCTCTCCTAAAATAAATGCAAAAGTAAGTTAAAGCTTGGGAAGAAACTTTGATTAATCTGTGCATTCTCTTTAGTTAGTTCTAATTAAGATTTTAATTAAATTTGTAAAACAAATATGTATTTATGACTGGAAATCAAGCATTCATTCCAACAAAAGCATTAAATCATTTATGAGGGGGAAAATCCATAAAATAGTGAAAGAAGCATATATTGAAACATACAAATATGGAGTAATTAACTTTTAATTCAATATTTCCATGAACTTTTTTGAAGCTCCCATGTATACATATTTACATTGGGCAAATCTGTTACAAAAGAACTCTTTAAAATGTTACAGAAGTTTTTAAAGATGTCACTTTAAGGACTAATGTGATCCTGACACTAGCTATTGTATTTTAAATCACCTTATATGCATGTGAAAGGAACTCTGGCACTGCAGTGGTTGTGAGTTTGGCTGCTAACCTCAAGGTCAGCAGTTTGAAACTACCAGACATTCCGCAGAGAAAGATGAGGCTTTCTACTCTCATAAAGATTTACAGCCTCAGAAACACTATGCAGGATAGCTGAGTCGGACGGAACCAACTCCACACCATATTGCATGTGAGGAGCCCTGGTGCCTCTGCAGAGCTACAAGGTTGCTACAAGGTTGCTAACTACAAGGTTGGTGGCTCAAAACCACCAGATGCTCGCTGTGGAAAAAACAAGGCTGTCTGCTTCTGTAAAGTTTTATAGCCTTACAAAACCTATATAGGATCACTGTGAATCAGAATTGACTCAGTGGAAATGAGTTGTGTGTTGTTGTTTTTTTCCTTCCTTGTGCATATTTGGTGCTGTAGGATAAGCACTTGACTGCTAACCACAAGATTGGCAGTTAATACCCAATAGCCACTCCTTGGAAACCCTATATAGGGTTGCTATATATCAGAATTGACTTGACGACACACAACAATAGCAACGAAATATGTCTCTACAAGCTGGAATATAAATATAGAAGACAAAGAAAAACTGATGACTTTAACTTAATAGTTGGCAAAGAATATTGAATAAGCCATGGACTGACAGAGAAAGAACAAATCATTCTTGAAAGAAGAACAGCCAGAATGTTCCCTGGAAGCAAGGGTGACAAAATTTCCTTTCATGTGCTTTGAACAAGGTATCAGGAGAGACCTGTCCTTGGAGATGGTCATTATGCTTGGGAAAGAAGAGGGTGAATGAAAAAGAGGAAGACCCTCAGTGAGATGGATTGATACAGTGGTTCCAACAATGGGCTCAATCATATGAAAGATTGTTAGGAAGGTGCAGGCCTGGTAGTGCTTCATTCTGTTGTATGTAGGATTGCTTTGAAACTGGACCAACTCAATAGCACCAGTACAACAACATAGATAGATAGATAGATAGATAGATAGATAGATAGATAGATAGATGTGTCCATAACTCATTTGTCAGTTTGTTGTACTTTGATGGCTTCTATATTGCTATGAGGCTGGAATCTGTGCCCCCAGTATTTCAAATACCTGCAGGGTCACCCAGTGTAGCTCTTAGACTAACAAAGACTCAGAAGGGCCTAGTGATCCATTTCTGAAATAATTGGTCAGTGAAAAGCTTATGAATAGCAGTGAAACACTATATGATACATTCTGGAAGACAAATCCTTCAGGTTGGAAGGCAATCAAAACACAACTTGGAAGAGCTTTTTCATCAAAATAAAGTTGATCTTACTAACATGATGGAATAAAACTTTCAAGAACTTCATTTGCTAATGTAACAGGACTTAAAATGAGAAGCACAGCTACAAATATCCATTAATAATTGAAACATGAAATGCATAAAATATGAATATAAGAAAATTGGGAGTCATTAAAAATGACATAGAAGATAAACAAACAAGATGGCGGATTAGGGGGAAGTGCAGTGAGGAGCTCCAACAGCAACAACACAGAATACAGGACCAAGCAGGCTCAGGGGATGGTCCCAGAACTCTGAACCATATATAAAGGAATATTTAGAAGGTTGGAAGGCTTATAGCTAGGGGAATTTGTAGCAGAAGCAAGAAATCCACTGCTTTCTAATTCAAGAACTTGCTGCTCGAGGAGCCACCATCTTGGGTGAGATCAAGCAGGGGAAGGATCAGAGCAGCCACGGACGCCAGACAGAACCACAGAGATAAAGGTGTGGACATTCTTTTCTTTTGGTATCTATTCATTGGTCCCTTGCTGCCTGAGCACATGCATTCTGATGACTATAGGGGTGCCTGAGCTTGTGGACACCCCAGGCCCACCCTTGGAGGGTTCTACTACGCATTTGAACAGACATCCTCTAAATTTAAAGAGACAGTTTTCACTTAAAACCAAACAGCCACAGCCAGCCCTGAACTGTTTATAACTAGAAAAAAGGTCTGAATAGGGATTGTGGAGCAGGACAGGCAGACAAAAAGGAAATAGGCCAAAAATTAAATCCTAAGTTACATCAAAACGAGCAACTGTGGCATCTTGAAATTTCTCAAGAAGAAGAGTGAAAAGGGAAGGCCATTACCTGATCACATCTACCTGGAGGCATTCTAAAAACAAAAAAATTATCAAAATACATAACCATCTAAGAACTAAGGCCACAGCTAACCCCTGACTATGCCCCAAAACCAGAAGCAGATGACCATATCTGCACATGTCCAGAAACAATATAAAGTGACTGAGGCAAATGAGATGGAAGTAGACCTACATCCATACTGGAAGATGGGCAGGCTTTGGAAATGCTGGAGAAGGAATTCATAAAAATGATTATAAAATGTATCAAAACACTATATAATGGAGTTGAGAAAAATATGGCAGCAATCAGGAAAGCGCTACAGGAACAATCAAATAAGATACATACTGCACTGGAAACAATTCAAAACCTCCAGAAAGAGGTCCAAATGATTAATAATAGAATATCAGAAATGGACAATTCTGAAGCAGTGATCCACTGAAAGAGAAAAGGAGTAGAATTAAAGAGATAGAAGCCAGAACTAGTGAGCTAGAAGATAAATCTCTCAACACTACTAAGATAGAAGAACAAACACAAAAAAGGATTAAAAAAAAAAAAAACTGAAAAAGACCTAAGATTCATGTTGGACAACATGAAGAGGAATAACTTAAGAATTATTGGCATAGGAACAATCACACAAGTCCACAGAGGAGATAGTTGAAGAGCTTTTGGGAGAAAATTTTCCTAACATCCTGAAAAGTGAAAAGATAAGCATTCAAGAAGCTCAATGAATCCAGGATTGATAGACCCTAAAAGACAATCACCAAGACATATAATAATCAAGCTCTCCAAAATCAAAGATAAAGACAGGATCTTGAAAGCAGCTAGGGAAAAAGAAGTGTAGCATTCAAAGGCAAGAAAATCAGAGTAAGCTCGGATTTCTTAACAGAAACCATGCAGGCAAGAAGGCAATGGGGAGACATATATAAAACCCAGAAAAAAAAATCTGCCACCCAAAAATCATCTACCCAGCAAAGCTGTCAATCACATATGATGGTGTAATCAAAACATTCCAGGATAAACAGAAGCTAAGGGATTTTGCCAAAGCCAACCCTGCTATGAAAAACATCCTAAAGGAAGTTCTATGGACTGAGAACCAACAAGAACACACAACAACTACAGAATGATGTACGTGGCAGCATCACCCTGAACTCAGTCAACAAATGGAAGAGTCAAGAACAGAATAAAATGATAAGAACAGAGGATATGGTAGGTCAGTCTATGATCAAACCAATTACAATGTGAAACACAGAGAAACAGAGATAAACACAGAGAAACAGAGAGCCAGGTGGTGGGAAGATCAAGTAGATTACAAGATAAAATAGACTGTTTTAAGCATCCACCTAATATGAAGTGAGGGGAGATGCACAAGAACGCCCAAACTTGCAGACAGTACCGTTTTGACCTAGCCTCGATGGCTTGATAATCAGAACTCGACTAAAGGAAGATTGAAAAACATAATAATAATTTTTTTTTTTTTTTTATAGAGGAAACAAGGGTAAATTGCTTCAATTTGATGAACCTGACCTATACTCAGAGCGGTAGTTACTCTAAATACCAAGAGAGAGGGAAAGCGTCTTCACTTCAAGTATCAAGGCTATCCCCTCTGTTCAAAGGGTAGATAGGGATGGGCAACTTAGACAATGGCTACCTAAAATGAGGGGTCAATAAAGGGATGAAGTAATTATCTTACAAGGTTTCAAGACGGAGTTTAGTTTAAGAGTATGGGGGCAAAGAAAGAGTCCCACTGAATAGCTGTCATCTTGTCTAGATGGGTCTGGTGAAAAGAGATGGGGATAAGATTCGTAAGATTCAATAGTCAATGATTGTTATCATGACTAATTGCGATTGTCACAATTGTACAGGTAGAAGTTTTATAACAAAAACAGGGGTGTGGTTAATCATACAGTCCAGAAACAGAGGACCCTAGGACCATCAAGAGAGAAGCGCACAAGCATAATGTGGGACCTTATCCAGAGAAGCAGCAGCACCAGAGATGGAGGCAGAGATGGGAGCATAGAGAGGGGGAGCAGCTGAGGACTCAAGATTCTTGGACTAAGAAAAGAAGGACTAAGCACTGGTGGTCAGGAGGCAGACTTGCAGAATGTGCCCTTTGGAGATGTAAATTATTATATATGCCTGAGTGGTTTTTTGTTTTTTGTTTTTTAAAAAGCTAAAGTAGATAGAGAGAAATACTGTTAACTGATGGTACATGGAGGGGATTATAATCATTGTAATGAAACAGGGTATATGATATTTTGAATGTAAAACTGATGATATGCCCTATAAACTTTCACTCAATCCACAATAAAAACCTGAAATAAATAAATAGAAATATAAGACCAAAAAAAAAAAAAAAATGACATAGAAGTCATAAAGGTCAATATCCAACACATTAATGACTTGAAATGGACTGGCCTTGTCTACTTTGAATCAGACAATCATATGGTCTTCTATGCCAGAAATGACAAATGGAAGAGGAATAGCATCATATTTGTCATCAAAAAATTTTCAAGATATATTCAGAAGTACAATGCAATGATAGAATAATATCTATACACTTATAAGGAAAAGCAGATACTATAATGATTTTTCAGATTTATGCATAATACAATAAAGCCAGTGATGAAGAAATCAAAGAGTTCTACCAACTTCTTCAGATTGAAATTTATTGAACTTGCAGTCAAGGCGCATTGATAATTACTGGTGTTTGGAATGTGAAAAATAGAACCAAACAAGAAGCCATTGCTGATAAGAATGGGAATGAAATTAGAATTTTGTAAGACCAAAGATATATTCATTGCAGATACTTTTATTTTTCGATGAAATAAACAGTGATTGTATATATGGACCTAATCAGATGGAATACAAAGGAATCAATATTATTACATCTGTGGAAAGAGACCATAGAGAGCTCAATACCATCAGTTAAAATAATGCAAAGATACATCTGTGGAAATGACCATAATTTGCTCATACGCAAGTTAAGGCTGAAGGTAAAGAAAATTAAAATCAAGTCCCGGAGAGCCAAAACACAACTTTGATATATCACATCTGAATTTAGAGGTAATCTCAAGAACAGATTTGCCATACTGAACATTAATGATTGAAGATCAGAAGAGACAACATCAAGAGCATTATATGTGAAGTATGCAAAAGGTCATTAAAAAGAAAGAAAAGATGAAAGTGAATATCAGAAAAGACTCTGAAGCTTGCTCTTGAATATACAGAAGGTAAAAATCTTTGGCAGACGATGAGATGAGCACAAGTGGAATGCGGGATCCTATCCAGAGAAGCAGTGATACTAGAGATGGAGGTAGAGATGGGGGCATGGAGAGAAGCAACAGCTGAGGACTCCAGATTCATGGAAAAAGAGGGACTGAGAACTGGTGGCCAGGAGTAGGCTTGCAGAATGTACCCTTTGGTGGTTTAAATTATTATATATGCCTGAGTGTTTTAAAAAGAAAGAAAAATAAAGAGCTTAAATGAATAGAGAGAAATACTATTAACTGATGTTACATGCAGGAGACTATAATCATTGTAATGAAAAAAAGTGTATGATTTGCTGAATGTAAAACTGATGATCTGCCCTGTAAACTTTCACCGAAATCACAATAAAAACTTTAAAAAAATTATTGGAAGTAATGATCAAGTCAAAGAGCTAAACAGAACATTTCAAAGGACTGTTCAAGGAGACAAAGTAAAAGTATTATAATGAAAAGTGCAAAACCCTGTAGTTAGAAACCAAAAGGGAAAAATACTCTCAGCATTTTTCAAGCTGAAAAAAACTAAAGAAAAGTCTAAATCTAAGGTTGCAATATTGAAGGATCCTATGGCAAAATATTGAACCATGGAGGATCCAACAAGAGAAGATGGAAGAAATTCAGTCACTTTAAAAAAATGAATTTTTTGATGTTCATCCTTTTTAAGATGAAGCATATGATCAAGAATGGATGGTATTAAAGGAAGAAATTCAAGCTATACTGAAGACACTGTTGAAGAACAAAGTTTCTGAAATTGAGAGACTACCAATTGAAACATACCAACACACTAATTACAACACTGGAAGCACTCACTAATGTACACCCAGAAATTTGGAAGACAGCTACCTGGCCAAACAACTAGAAAAGATCCTACTTGAGACCATTCGAAGCAAAAGTCACCAAAAGCTATATGGAAATTACTGAACAACATTATTAATATCATATATAAGTAAAATTCTGATGAAGACAATTTAAAAATTGTTGTGTCAACATAGAGCTGCCAAATGTTCACTCCAGATTCAGAAGAGGATATGAAAGAAATAAAAGAATCAGTGTAGATGTCAGATGTATCCTGACTGAAAGCAAAGAATACCAGAAAGATGTTTACTTCTGTTTTATTAATTTTGAAAAGTATTCAATTATGTGGATCATTACAAATTGTGGATAACATTATAAAGAATGGGAATTCCAGAATATTCAATTTTACTACATAAAGTCTGTACATAGACCAAGAGGCAGTTGTTTTAGCAGAACAAGGGGGTACACTGCGTGATTTAAAATCAGGGAAAGTGTGTGCCATGGTTGTATCCTTTCAGCATACTTATTCAATCTGTATGTGAGCAAATAATCTAAGAAGCTGGACTTTATAAAGAACACAGTATCACGATTAGAGGAAGACTCATTTACATTCTGTGACATATAGATGGCACAACCTTACTTGCTGAAAGCATGAAGGACTTGAAGCATTTACTGATAAATTTGGAAGACTACAGCCTGTAGTATAAATTACACTTTAACATAAAGAAAGCAAAAATCATCAAAAGTGGGTCAGTAAGCTGATGACGTGCAGTGATGAAGCAGCTGGGGACTTTGGATCCAGAGAGGGAGAGGGATTGTGTGCTGAAGACTGGGGGGTTGGGGGGTGGGGGGAGGAAGTGTAGGGGGCGGGTTTATAGGGTATACCCTTTGGTCAGATGATGATGCATGGAGGGGATTAGAACCATGGCAATGAAACGATATACGATAGAATGAATGTAAAACTAAAGTTCTCTCAAGTAAACTATCATATAATTCACAATAAAACATTTAAAAAAACAGTGGGTCAATAAGCAACCTCATGAAAAATTAGAGAAAAAATTTTGAAGTTGTCAAGGACATCATTTAACTTGGAAAGAAAATCAACCCTTAAGGAAGCAGCAGTCGACAAAATGACTAATTCCATTGAGCAAATCTAATGCAAAAGACTTTTTCTTTAAAGTACTAAAAAGCAAATATATCACTTTGAGGAATAAGGTATGTGTGACTAAGTTCATGATATTTTTAATCACTTCACATGTAAACAAAAGTTAGATAATGAATAAGGAAGACCAAAAAATAATTGATGACTTTTAATTATGGTGGTGGTGAAGAATATTGAACATCCATGTACGTCTGGTGGTGGTGTACCATAGAGTTGGTTCTTACTCAATGACCCTGCATAGTGTTTCTGAGGCTGTAAATCTTTATGGGAGCAGAAAGCCTCATCTTTCTCCCATGGAATAGCTAGCAGTTTTGAACTACTGACCTTAAGGTTAGCAACCCAACTCGTAACCACTATGCTACAAGAGTTTCTTATGTACTTCTAGAAGAACAAACAAATTGACTTGAAATAAGTACATCTAGAATATTCCTTAGATAGTAAGATTGAGAGACTGTGTCTCAAGTACTTTGGACATGATAACAGGAGGGACCATTTCTTGAAAAAAGACATCTAGCTTGGTGAAATAGGAGGCAATGTAAAACAGAAAGACTCTCAAGAGATGAAATTGACACAGTAGTTGGTACAATTTGTCTGAATAAAGTAATACTTTTGAGGATGGTGCAGGAACCCTGGTGGTGCTGTAAGATAAGTACTGGACTCCTAACTGTAAGGTCAGCAGTTTGAACCCACCAGCCTCTCAATGGGATAAAGATGAGGCTTTCTGGTCTCATAAAGATTTACAGCCTCAGAAATCCTATATAGGATTGCCAAGAGTCAGAATCAACTCAGTTGCAGTGGGTTTGGCTATATATATATATATATATATATAAAATCCTTATTAATGAAATCAGTCTCAATCCCTATCTCACTCCTCACTCAAAATTTATGTCCAGAGAGATAACAGATATAAATATTAAGTAATAACAATAAATCTTCTATACCATAATAAAGATAATATCTTTATGAACACATATATATGATGTTGTTATTGTTGTTAGGTGGCTGCCACTGTTGTTAAGTGCCATCAAGTCATTTCAGACTCGTAGTATAGGGTTCTGTATAAGGTTTCAAGGAGTGGCTAGTGGGTTTGAACAACCAACCAACCTTGTGGTTACCAGTTACTAGTACAGTGCTGATCCTAGAGTTCAACATCAGAACTCCAGTTAGGTGGGTGGGGACTGAAAACAATAATTCTAAGAGGAAAAAAGAAATTTTATAAAAGTTTAAAATTTGCCTATACGGAAAAAATGGGATTGAGATAATGAGTACATTCCTATGAAATAATCTATGAACCACAAACCAAAAATTTTCCTTGAAACCAAAGTATAGTTTTGCTTAACTAGTAATGAATGTCTTCATTCAACATTATGCTCTTTTAAGATCTATCTCTGGTAGCGTAGTGTTTACGAATCAGGCTATGAACCTTAAGGTCAGCAGTTCGAAACTACCAGCTGTTGCGCGGGAGAATGATGAGGGTTTCTGCTCCCTTAAAGATTTATATCCTGGGAAACCCTGTACAGAGTTGCTATGAGTCAGAACCGACTCCACGGCACATAACAACAACATAATGAATCAGGAATCCTGGTATGGCAATGTAGGATAAGCACTGGGCTGCTAACTGCAATTTCAGTGGTTCAAATCCACCAGCCACTAATCATAAATGTTATACAGGGTTGCTATGAGTTGGAAATGACTCAACAGCACTTAACAACAAAAACAATAGGGGATCATATGAAAAAAAAAAAAATCAAACAGATTACATAGGATACTAAGGTGACTGCTGCTATTATTCAGTGCCATAAAGTCTGTTCCGACTCATAGCACCCATGTCTAGGGTTTTGGAGGAATGGCTTGTGGGACTGAACCAATGACTTTGGAATTAGCAGTCCAGTGCTTATTCAACAGCACCACACCTGTATTCCTCTTAGGGGTCAGTGAGTATATGATAATGGGGGAGGAATAACTAATAAGAGGAAGGCGAGAATGGCTCCACAACTCTACAAATACAACTAATGTTTCTGAAATGTACATGCAGAAATTTGAATTGGTGATATGCTTTTGTTGTGTATATTTCCAACAACAATACCAACAAAAATAAAATGGATCATGAACAAAAAGATAATGGGTAGGCAAGCCACTGTCTGGGAGATATGTGTGTACATATATAGGAGTCCTGGGGTGGCCCTGTGGGTTAATGCTCTGGACTGCAAAGTTGGTTTAAACTGCAAGGTTGGCGGTTCAAGCTTATTGACTTTTCCTTGGAAACCCTATTCAGGGTCACTATGGTTTGGAATCCATTCAACGGCACTTAACACATATACATATGTTGTTGCTATTGTTTTTTAAGTGTCATCGATTTGGTATTAACTCATAGCAACCTGTATAGGGTTTCCAAAGAGTGACTGGTAGGTTTGTACTGATGACCTTCCTGTTAGCAGTCCATTGTTTATCCTACAGTCACATACATGCACACAAGCACATTCACACACATACACATATACATATGTGTATATGTATACACATATAACATAGAAAAACATATATATATATGTATATATATAAACATACATGAGGGTAAGTAAAACAATGTTGCTACAAAATCACAGAAACCTTATTTAAACAAAAATATCTAAATGTGAAGTTATTTCTCATCATAGCCTCCATCTAGGTCTATATAATTCTGAAGTCAGTTCTGCCATCTCCCTAATGCTTCCCAGAAGAATTCTGAGCTCTTCAATTTACACCACATCAAGACACCAGTTTTGGCATCCTCAAGAGACTCGGATTATGTTCTTTTTCAACGTTCTTTGAGTTTTCAGAACAAAAAGAAGTCTGATGGGGCAACATTAAGGGTGTAGGTTGAATGGAGTAATGTTTCCCAATCAAATTCTCATAAGCCAGCCATTGCTACGCTCAAAAGAATGAGCAGGTGCATTGCCATGATAGAAAACATTCCTCAGAGCCACTTTCCTGGCCTTATTTTCACCAATGCAGTTTTCCATTTTCTTACCATTGAGACATAAGGGAACCATGATACTAGGGAGGTATGTAACCTTAGAATTATCAGCCATATGAGATTAAAAGGGCAGTATTTACCCAAGGATGAAATTCAGAACGTTAGGGAAGCGGGGGGAATGGAAACAGGAAACATATGGAGGAAATAAGCTAAGTTTTCTTACATTAAAGGGATTGCAATCAATGAGATGAAACAAAATGTTGTCTGAATTGTTGAATGTAAACCTGATCTCTGTCCTGTAAGTCTTCACATAATTCACAACAAAAAAGTTTAAAAAACAGATGCTTAAAATACTAAACATTCACAGATTTCTTTATGTAAAATATGCTACAGGTTTGAGTAAAACAATATCAACAATAAATCTTTCTAATAATTCCCCATGATCGTCCTGTGTCCTTTAGAGAAATCCATCAAGATTATCCCTTTGGAATCTCAAAAAACAGTCACCATTATCTTTTGAGTTGACATCTCTGTCTTGAACTAGCCAAGCAGATCCCCTTGGAAGCCACTTTTTTGGTTGGATCTTTTTTTGAAGCCACCCTAAGTAATACAAGTGTATTACTGAGAGAACTTGTCTGCATACATCTACTGATCACAGAGTTATGTTTAAACAGATTTCATTTGTAATAACACAAGCATGGATGAACTAGAATCCTAATAACAATATGTTTTACCTAAACTCATGTGTGTGAGCATGTATATACTTATGTATATGTATGTATATGTATATACATGGAGTTCCAGTCTTGAGCTGTAGGAAACTGCACTGAACTGCTAACTGTAAGGTCTGTGGTTCAAACCTACTGGTCACTCCTTGGAGTCCCTATACAGGATCACTATGAGTCAGAATGACAACACAACATACATATATGTATTAATGTATATGTATGCTTCTGGTCACTGAATACTTAAAGCAATTCTTCAAATCAACAATAAAATAATAAACAATCCTTTAAAAGTTCCAAAGGATTTAAATACACGCTTCATAAAAAAATATTTAAGAAAGTCCAAAAGAAACAAGAAATACCTTCTGTATCATTAGTCATTGTTTTTAAGTGTCACCAAGTTGACTCTGACTCATAACAACGCTGTATAGGATTTCTGAGGAGCAGCTGGTGGTTTTGAACTGCCCACCTTGTGGTTAGCAGTCCAGTGCTGATCCTACAGTGCCACACCAAAAGGTCATCATTATTCATTGGGGGAATGAAAATCAAAACTACAGTGATGTACTATTATATATCCTCTAGAATATATAAAATCAAACAGACCAAAACACCACCAACAACAAAAAATCAAAAGCAATTTTGGTAATAATACAGAATGCTAAAAACTGAATTGTGTCCCTTCAAACTATGCATTGAAATCTAAATCCCTATATCTCTATATATGACCCTGTTAGAAAGTATGGGTTTTCTATTGCTGTCTTAATGAGCTTATATCAAAGTAGGGTAGATCTTAAATGTAATCATTACTGAGTTATTTCAGAAATTTAAAAAATTAAAATAAAACAAAATAGATTCAGAGACATAGGAAGAAGACAGACAATAAGGAATGCCAAAGACCAAGGGATTTCTGCAGCTAGAAATAACTTTAAGACTCTCTCTAGATATGAATTTCTCACCTCCAAAACTGCAAAAATAAATTCCTGTTCTTTAAACCACCACATTTGGGATATCTCTTACAGCAATACCTGGTAACTAAGACATGGAAATCTGGCATTTTGTACATTGTAATAAAGGTGTTCCACAGTACTTAAGAGCAACAACAAAGAAAGGTATAAAATAGTTAAAACCATTTTGATAAATTTTTAGCAGTTAAGCATGCATCTACCTTCTTAGACAAATGAAAACATACATTCACTAAAAGACTCAAGCAGGAATGTCCGTAGTGTTTTCATTCATAATAGTCCCAAATTGGATGTTCCTTCAACTCATGTATCTATCAACAGGAGAATGGCTAAAAAAATTATGGACATTCATATAATGGGATATATGAGAAAAACAAACTACTGATACATATAAAATCATTAATAAATATAAAAATAATAGCCTGAAAGGATCATTCCCATCCCCTCTGTACACAGGGTTGATAGGGATGGGCAACTTAGATATTGGCTACCTAAAATTTGGGGGCATTAGTTGGGCTTACATGTTTTCAAGAGGGAGTTTAGTTTCAGAATGTACAGGAGAAGGTAGAATCCCCACTGTGTGGTTTTCATCCTGTCTAGATGGGTCTGGTGAAAGGAGAACGGGGATAAGATTCTTATGATTCAATAGTGAGTAACTGATATCATGACTAATTGTGATTGTCACAACTGTAAAAGTAGAAGTTTTGTAGCAAAAAGGGGGGAGTGTGGTTGATCTTACAGTCCAGGAATAGAGGACCCTGGGATCATCAAGGGAGAAGAGCGGGAGTGGAGTGTGGGACCCTATTCATAGAAGCGATGTTGTCAGAGATGGAGGCAGAGATGATGATGTGGAGAGATGGAGCAGTTGATTGCTCTAGACTCATGGATGGAGAGGGAATGTGTGCTGCCAGCTGAGGGGCAGGCTTGTAATATGTCCCCTTTGGTTGTTTGAATGACTGCATATTTTTGAATATTTTGGTGTACATCCAAAAAAACCAAAGAGGGAATAGAAGCAAATACTGTTGAATGATGATGCATGGAAAGGATTATAATCATTGCAGGGAAATGAAATACAATAGGATGAGTGTAAAACTGATATTCTCCCATGTAAACTATCACTCAATTCACAATAAAAACTTAAAAATAATTAAATAAGTAATATGCTGAGTTAAAAGAAGCCAGACAGAAAATAGTGCACACTATATGGTTCCAAATATATTAATTCTAAGGGCACGTTATGTCTTTAGAGGTAGTAGTGATAAAGTAAGGAGCTCTGGTAGCGTTGTGGTTACAAATCGGGCTGCGAACCGAAAGGTCAGCAGTTCGAAACTACCAGCTGCTCCGCGGGAGAAAGATGAGGCGATCTGCTCCCGTAAAGATTTACAGCCTCGGAAACCCTATTCAGGGTCGCTATGGGTCGGAACCGACTCGACGGCACTTAACAACAACAAAAAGTAATAAAGTAATCTGTGTATGAAAAGCATAAGAAATAAATTCTAAAAGAAGTTACTTAAGGAAAAACACATATATAACTTAAAAAAATAACAACTAGGGGATCCATTAAATACTTTAAAAGCAAAATCTGTCAATTCAGTATTATTTAGTCCTTATAAACAAAAAGTCAGATCATCTGGATTTGGGGGTTTATTTATTTCCACTATATTCCAATTTTTGAATGGTTTACTGCGGTGAAAAAATAAAAGAACAAATTACAAATTTGGTTGTAGAGCAAATTTCATTGCACTATTGATGGCATAGTTGATGAACACAGGGAAAATGAAGAAAGAGGAGGCAGTGCTCCCCTCTAAAACTGTGAGAAAATAAGTATGTGTCCTTTAAAGCAACCACATTTGGTATTCCTCTTATAGCAACCTGGTAACTAAGACATGTAACAACTGACAGCACTTGGATAGTGGATCTAAACTTCTAAGCAAAGAACCAATGAATTGATGACAAGTTTGATTCCATCAAGCTTAAAAAGTAAACTCTAACCTACCATTGCGGCCATTTTGCTTTAATGTATTTGCAGAAAGTTGAATGGTGCTTCCATGCCCTGTGGTTTCAGGAAATTTTAGGTCTTCTAAATTTCCTTCTGTGCTCAGCCTTGCAACTTCCAGTTCTGTTCAGAGAAAAGAGATATTCATTGAGAAACATGCCAGAACTAAAAATAATTCTCTATATCTCTAAAGTATTTCTGAAATTAAAACATTGACATTATTCTCTATTTTCCATGCTTTTGAGTACTTATTTACAAAAATGTTATCTCTTCCTATTATAATTTTTTTTTCAAACTAAAGAAAATAAAAACTATTAAAGCACACAGAGAGCCATAGTTCAATGGTTAAGTACTTGTTGTTGTTGTTGTTAAGTACCGTGGAGTCGGTTCCGACTCAGAGTGGCCCTGCACAGGGTTTCTGAGGCTGTAAATCTTTACAGGAGCAGAATGCCTCATCTTTCTCCAGCAGAACCACTGGTAGTTTCGAACTGCCGACCTTGAGGTTAGCAGCCGGATTCGTAACCACTACGCTACCTTTACTAAACAAAAATTAGCAGTTGAAACCCACCTGTATCTCTGTGCTACAAAAGGCCTGGTAAACTGTTCTCCTAAAGAGTCACAGCCTAGGAAACCTTGAGGGGTAGTTTTACTTTGTCCTCTTGTGTGCCTATGAGTTGGAATTGAATTTATGGCACACAACTGTAAAACTATATATGTACATAAGAATATAAATATATCAATAACAAAATACAAAAATTAAATTAAAGACCAAATCTTTATATTTAATTATTTGTTTTAAGTTTATTTTCAATGAATTAAGAAAATAGTCTTTTTTATCATAGAGAATGATACCATTATATTAATATTGATTTGCCTTTTAAACTAATTAAATAATTTTATCCAATCTTCTGAGATAAAACTTTCAGCTACATCCTGACATACAATAAAAATAGATCCATATTCTTTATTTGCCTAATAACACAATAATCAGAAATATTATTGTCTTCACTTAATGAGAATTTCTTTATAGTATATAATTGTTTTACCTAAAATGATCGATAAACCTTGCATTAACCACCGAAACCAAATCCACTGCCATCAAGTTGGTCCCTACTCATAGCTATCCTAGAGGTTAGAGTAGAACTGCTGCATAGGGTTTGTGATGCTGTAAATCTTTATAGACACAGACTTCATCATCTTGCTCTCATGAAGTGTCTGGTGGGTTTGAACCACTGACCTTTCACTTAGTGGTTCATTACATTTGAATAGATGGCACAAGTCCATCAAACCTTAAAAATTAAAATATATGGATATATACATGCATGTGTGGTGCTATGGGTTAACACACTTGATTGCAAACTTGGTTTCAGCTGCAAGGTTGGAGGTTCAAGCTCACCAGTTACTCCTCAGGAACCCTATACAGGGTCGCTATGGGTTGGAATTGACTCAACATCACTTAACAACAACAATATTAGAACTAGTGTGATGTTGTAGGATCATCACTGAACTGCAAACCACAAAGTCAGCACCCAGTTATTCTTCAGAAACCTTATACAGGGTCACTATGAGTCAGAATTGACTCAATGACATTTAACAACCACAACATATTAGGGGTTAAAAAAAGAGAGAGCCTCATTGTAACTGATCTTAGTTTAATATTGTTAATACTGGAATGTTTTAATGACGATAACAAACAAGATTATGAAGATTCTTTTGAATCAATAAAAAGCGACTCCCTCCTAATTACACAAGAATTAATTTACTACCGTTGCACCATCAAAACAAAGCAACACTCCTAATATCTGGGACACCACTGATATTATTTTTCTTTTCCTTCTGATTTACAGGGGATTTCAGACTCTGTATAGCAACGACCACTTACGAATATTGTCTGTGTTCTCTCTGACAATGTCTGTCTTCAAAAGGTTATCAGCCAGCACAAAAGCACTTTCTTCCACAGTGTCAAGCAACATGGTGGCTGCACGTAGTTGATCACTTGTAGTCAGGTCTTTCCACGCATTCAAAGCTTGTGGCTGGAGGAGGTTGTTAACTGTCTCAACCATTGCCTACAAGAAGATGAAGAGAATGACAGAGGTCTCTAGTGAACCCACATCGCTGTCAGAAATCCATGTGTACATGTTGCCCAGCAAGTAAGGATCAGCAGTGAGCATGAGTTCAGTATTGTCCCAGCCTCCCCTGTGACATGCTGCAGCAGAAGCATTCATTATTTTGTTCTGTAAAACCTAGCTGAGAGTTTGGAAGGCAAGAGGAAAACCTGTTTTTGTTTTGAAGGACAACAAATAGAACTATACTTTCTTCCTAGAATCAACAGCACAGCTTCAATTAAGACTTTGATTACCTAATTAAATTATTTGTTTGGGGAACTGCTGGCATGTAATTTAAACCTCATTACCTACCTAATATTTTAAAAACATTTTCACCTACATCACTATAATAGTTGATGCTAAACAAAACAGACATTAAAAGGATGACTATAGACAGGAACATATAAGATTGAGGATTCACTGAACAAACCTTTTTTTTTTTAATTTTAGCCAGATAGTAAAAATATATGAATGGGAGACATATCAAAGCATATACACTCCCAGGAGTTTTGAATATGTTATATGTTGAAAGAAGCCTTCTTCATGCTGTTTACTATTATAGAGGGAAATAAATAGATGAACTTTTCTACCTATGGTCCTCAGATGTTTTATCGTCAAAGTATCAGCAGTAGGTACACTCACATGTAGAGATGAAGAACCACATTTCTTATTATTTCATGCAACAGAATCCTCTCTGTAGTTACAATTTATATATTTCCTGCAGTTTGCTATGATCCAGGTTACAAAGAAAAAGTAATTCTTCCAATAAAGTCTTAAGTTTTCTTTCAAACACAGAGATTTGGAAAACAGAAAAATACATCACCTATATTATGAGAGTGTTCATGCCTGAACTCATTGATCATAAAATCTACATCAAATCCAAAAAAAAAGTTGAATGAACAGCCAACACAGGCATAGTTTCTAGGCAGCACATATGTGTTTTAGAAGTAGAGGGCTTGGGAGGAATGGGAGAAATATGTATCATACTGTGGTGTTTTCTTCTGGCTGGTATTTTCATAATGATCAAGTAACAACTGTTAAAAATTCAGTTGGGTAATGAAACACCTTGGCTGCCAATTAACACCAGCTTCAAAAACTAATTTGCTTTTTGATAAAAGTTATTTATCTTGATACTTCCTCAGTTCTTCCAAGTTTGGCCAAAGGCTAAAATTACCAAACTTTTACATAAAATAGTCCTACCAACAGTACTTTGCATCATTTTAAAGAAAACAAAACCAAACAAAAAAGTCCCTAATGAATTGAATGACTGGGTAATTTCACATAGTGTGCTTATCAGTTGTTATAGATTTACTGCATGACTTAGTACACAGACAAAGACATTTCCAGATCAGAATGCAATGATCTGCATTCCAAGAATTTCTCCATAGAATATATGCCAACAGAAGATGCTAGATAGAAAAACACAAAGCACTAAGTTTATAAATTTTCTTAAGTCAAAAAGAGAACACAGACCTCTTAAATGCAAAGACAGTTTCTTTCTTGAGCAAGTTGATTTTCTGGATTCATTAGTGATGCTCTTAAAATCCTATGTGCCTGTCCCTTACAGAACACCAATGGTTAATAAAATTTTTTTTAACCAATGTAAGCCATACTTCAGAAAATATTTATAAGGTATCATTTAATATTTGTTATGTTTTCATTGCTTTTACTTTCTTTAATTAATACATACATATTAATACAAACAGAATCCTGGTGTAATATTATAAGATAAACACTTGACTACTACCCACAAGGTCAGCGTTTCAAATCCACCAGCCACTCCTTGGAAACCCTATGCAAGATAACTGAGAGTCAAAACTAACTCATAGGCACTTAACATGTACACACACACACGCACACTTATTTGTTGTTGTTAACAGCCATCAAGTCAGTTCTGACTCATAGTGATGCTGTCTACTGTATAGGACTTCGGAGGAGGAGTGGCTGGTGGGTTTGAACCACTGACGTTGCAATTCAAACATACCTTACAGTCCAGTGCTTATCCTACAGCACTACACCAAGATTCCTATATACACACACAATACACAGACACACACAAACATGGAAAAAACAAACACCAAACAAGAAAAAAAACAAAACAAAACTACAGTCAAGTTTGAAAATGGTCTAAATATGAAGCAATATATTGCATTAAGCAGATCTGCTGCAAAAGACTTCTTCAAAGTGTTGAAGAGCAAAGTTATCCATTTGAGTTCTGAAGGTGTGCCTGACCCAAGCCATGGTATTTTCAAATTGTCTCAAATGCATATGAAAGTTAGACAATGAATAAGGAGGACTGGAGAAGAATTGATGCATTTGAATTATGGAGTTATAAATTTTGAATATATTTATAACAATTGTATCCTTTCAAATAAAACCTAGTATTTCAAGAAGATTTTCATCAAAGTCCTAATAATTTACAGTTTTATTAAGGGAAACACAAAATTTAAATATAGCTCCAGAATGATGGGTTATGACATAAATTAAAGATTTATTTATTCAGTATAAAATAAAAACACCTTTTAATGATTGCATAATTATAACTTTAAATAAATGTTAACTGAAGGACAGTATTCTGTAGTACTAAAATCAGAGTATACTCTTTGGAATAACACTGATTTATTTGTACTTGGACTCTATCTCTTATTAGCTGTGTGATACTAGGTAAATTATTTCACCTTTCTGAATCTCATGTACAAATTGGGTGTCATACTATAAGCATCTTTTAAGTTATCTGGTGTAAACTATGTGCTCAATGTTTGTTTTAACTTGATACAAAAGCCCAGTGTAGAAAGAAAAGAGGTTATAAGTTTATAATTACATGAATCTTAAATCATAAGTGATATGAATAGCCACACTGAGATGCAGAAATAAATTTTTCTGTCATGCGACTGTTATGATTAAATCTGCTGCACAACTTACCTACTAATGACTATACTTCCTGAAGCTTTGAGGAATAGTACAAGGAATAATAATACTATTCTTTGAAATATAGTACAAAGAATAAGATGAATTTTCTAGAATTTAAACAAACGGACAAATTTTTTGCACGTGAGACCCAACACAATTCACTCTTTTTGTTATTAATTGTCACTGAGTTAGTTCTGACTTGTACTAATTCCTGTATAGGATTTCTGAGGGGTAGCTGGTGGGTTTGAACATCTGACCTGTGGTTAGCAGTCCAGTGCTTATCTGATAGTACCACACAAGGATTTCATGTCAATCTTAGTAACTTTATGTTGCTAAGTGACATCAAATCAGTTCTGGCTCATAGTAAACCTGTGCAGAGTTTCCGAGGGGCAGTTGGTATGTTTGAACCTCTGACCTTGTGGTTCACAGTCCAGTGCTTATCCTACATTGTCACACCAGTAGTCCATATAATTTATACAAATTATGTAAACCTTCCAAAGGTTACTGAAAAGACTCTCGCCAGTTTAAAGAAGGTATATTAAATAGTCATACTTTTCAGTGATAAAAGGACACTTATATTTGGTTTTTCACATAATTTATGCATTTGAATAGTTTACTCATAAATTATGACATCTGATCACAAAATAATTTTTTTTTCTTAAACTAGTTATGTGAATTACATATATCTTCTCAGAAACACCTTTTTAAGACAAGATGATGTTCCTTTAATTTGGCTACAAAAAATAAGCTTAACTCTACTCAGAACACAAGTTCAACTGCAAGCATACAGTGAATTTCACTAAATTTACAGCAGGTTCTGGAACATCACTTTAAGATCTAATAGCTCTGATACATCTTTACTGTTATCAATTTTTCTGTTTGGGAATTTATGTTGGAAGAACATGCATCTGATCCTGAATGCATCTTATAGAATGACCATATCTGCACATGTCCAGAAACAAGATAAAGTGACTGAGGTAAATGAGCTGGACGTGGACCTACACTCCATACTGGAAAATAGGCAAGTTTGAAAATGCCTAAGAAGGAATTCAGAAAAATGATTATAAAATGTATCAAAACACTAAATAATGGAGTTGAGAAAAATAAGGAAGAAGTCAGGAAAGCTACAGGAACAATCAAATAAGATAGATACAGCATTGGAAACAATTCAAAACCTACAGAAAGAGGTCCAAACAATTAATAATAGAATATCAGAAATGGACGATAAACTGAAAGGGCAAAGGAATAGAATTGAAGAGATAGAAGCCAGAACTCGTGAGCCAAAAGATAAATCTCTCAACACTACTAAGATCGAAGAACAAACACAAAAAAGGGTAAAAAAACTTGGAAGAAGGTCTAAGATTCATGTTGGATAACATGAAGAGGAATAACTTAAAAATTATTGGCATTCCAGAACAGAAGCAAATCACACAAGTCCAGAGAGGAGATAGCTGAAGAACTTCTGGAAGAAAATTTTCCTAACATTCTGAAAAGTGAAAAGATAAGCATCAAGAAGCTCAACGAACCCCAGGATGGATAG
>NW_006408758.1:1432205-1433708 GCF_000296735.1 Chrysochloris asiatica
CCTAGGACCATCAAGAGAGGAATGCACAAGTAGAATGAGGGACCTTATCCAGAGAAGCAGCCACGCCAGAGATGGAGGCAGAGATAGGAGCATGGAGAGGGGGAGTGGCTGAGGACTCTAGATTCATCAACTAAGAAGAGAAGGACTAAGAGCTGGTGGCCAGGAGCAGACTTGCAGAATGTGCCCTTGGGAGATGTAAATTATTATATATGTCTGGGTGTTTTTTTGTTTGTTTGTTTGTGGGTTTTTTAAAAAGCTAAAGTGGATAGAGAGAAATACTGTTAACTGATGGTATATGAAGGGGATTATAATCAATGTAATGAAACAAGATATATGAATTGTTTAATGTGAAACTGATGATGTGCTTTGTAAACTGTCACTCAATCCACAATAAAAACCTTGAATTAAAAAAAAAAAAAGCTTATGAGCTGTCATCTAAGTTATAACTACTAGTCTCTCTCTGTTTGGAGGAAAGAAGAGCAATGAAAATGGAAGACACTTGAAAACAACTAATCCAATGGACTGACGGACCACATGAACATCATACTACTACCAATTGGTCTGAAAGGGATCACATTAGAAGGCCCTGGATTCAGTGGAAGACAATTTGTAATAAAACTCAAGATCACAAATACGATCAGGCTTATCTTTATAAGAGAGTTTTAAAAGACATCAAAACAATCAACCATCATATGTTGACTCTAGATGTGACCTTAGCATAGAATATACTTCTTTACAGTTCTGTTTGTTTAAAAAAAAAAAAAAAATTAGAGCTACATAATAATAATTTTTTAAATGTCAGTATCATGGTCCCTCAAAGAATATACAATACTTTATTTTAATACTGTGATAGTGGAATAATAGAAAGAGAATTTAAGCCTTCTGATACTAAAAAGAGACTGCAAGAAGACTATAACTGTGTGTGGAATTGCGAAGACATTTAACAGAATACAACTGGGATAGTTATGTAATATTTCACAGAAATTGTCTAGCCCTTTTGTGTTGTTCTAAAACACTTTAAATCTTTACCATCTTATTTGCTATCTAGACTGTTCTTTGGTAGAAAAATCTCCATAGTCTGTACTCAAATAGAACTAAAATTGATTTGTGATCAATTGTATGTCCATCTCATAAATTCTATGTGTTTTACATAGTACTATTTGTTAGACTTACTGACACAGTCTTAAAAGATTTAAAATCACAGCTTGAGATTTGAATAAAAATCTTTGAAACTAAAAGAAAAACAAAATCATCAGGTTTACTGGTCAGAAAAGACTGGTGAAACTCTAAAACTATGATTCTTGATCAAGCTTGATGTCTGGAACAGAACTCACCCCTGTGGTTCAATTTTCAGCCAATCAGCAGATAGCTATCTAGTGAGTATGCACGTACATCACAGAATGGTTAACCATTTGAGATCAGAAGGGTAGTATTTACTCAGAAAGACAAAATTCAGGAGGATTTGGAAAGAAGGAAGAACGTAAACAAGAAGCAAAGGGAGGA
>NW_006408758.1:1434693-1436373 GCF_000296735.1 Chrysochloris asiatica
TGAATGCAAAATGGATTATTTGCTCTATAAACCTTCACTCAATTCACAACAGAGTAGTTTTTTTAAAATTGTTTTGAGTTACAAATGTATAAATATGAACATTATTATTTCATATTATTAGTAGCTATTGTTAAGTACCAATGAGTCAGTTCCCACTCATAGTGTCCTTGTATAGGGTTTCCAAGAAACAACTGATGGGTCTGAACTCTACACCATGCAGTTAGCAATCCAGTGCTTACCCTACAGCGCCACACCTAGACTCCTTCATATTAGTAGATGAGTTTAAATTAAAATGCTGAAATCCTTTTAAACAACAATCTATTAATATGTATTTTTGAAAACTCTTCTCTGTCACTTGCTTGTTATTGATATGTTCTCCTGAATGCAACATTACTGTTTTGTTCTTACTAGGATATTTGTTTGCATTACATTTTCTAGTGTTTAAATCTCAGGATATGTTGAGAAAGAAAAAAAAAGGTTTCAGTTCGCTTTTGCTTCCATTTCCTGCTTTCTGTCATATTATTATATTTCAGGATAGGAGAATAGGTGTAGACTGATTTATCATTTTAAAAATATAAACAATTTTTCTTTAAATAGTCTTTATTTTTGAGCTCTTGATGTAAACTTTATTCATTGAAAAAAAACGGAATAAAAGTTTAAAGTCTCTACTGAATAGGGCACTTTACAGTACAATCTACGTTTAGATATTGATTTAACTAAAAATTTTGAAGGTCAAATGTTATAAGTCTTCAAAATAGTTTAGAACTTGCAGGATTTTTATTAGAAGTCAAGATGTGTGACTGATATTTACACATCTGATCAATAAACCTAAGGTTCTTTTTACAGCCATTGTCATTTAATATTACCAAGCATATAAAAACTACTAATCTCTAAAACTCCTTTTTATATTACAGGGACGTGTTGGCATTTCAAGTCTTCATTAAAATTAGATTGTGTAACACAACTGACCTTAGTATTGTAATAAGAAACTTTAACAGTAGGAAAAGATGAGACTTAAAAAAATTCTTAGGGAAAAAAACTTCTCCCTCTAAAAAAGATCCCCTTTGTTTGTGTGGGTTTTTTGTTTTTTAATGCTTTTGCTGTTGTTGTATGTCAACCAGTCCCTTCCTACTAAGAACGGCACCATATTAGGTTTCCAAAAACAACAGGTGGGTTTGAACTGCCAATCTTGCAGTTAGAGTACAGTGCTTATCCTACAGCACTACTCTAACGTTGATGGCATTACTGTTTAAATCTAGTTTGAATATAAACAATTGAATGCTGTTTCATTAATCTGTATTTATTGTGTTAAACAACAATAAACTTGTTTCAAGCTTTTTCTTAGCTCAATATTCATTCAACAAATATTAATTTAGCACCTTTAATGTGACACTTAATTGGAATGCAACAAGAAAGATGATCTTCCTTCCTTCAAGGGTATGACAATATAGCGGCAGCACACAATCAAACAAACAATTAACATACAACATGACAAGCATTATAATGACAGAAACATAGGGTACAAGATTTGTATTGGAAAGGTTTTATGGAATATCCGAATTCCAAGATGAATTCAAAGTGGACTTGAAAGAGAAGTAGCATAGGGCACATTACACATTTATAAGCATTGAGCTGAAAGAGAACTAGTCATTTTGCAGGAACTAAAAAAAAAAAAAAAAA
>NW_006408758.1:1436473-1437917 GCF_000296735.1 Chrysochloris asiatica
TGTGCCCCATCAACAAGTGAAGGTCCCATGGGCTTTTCTCCCATGGGCTTTATTCCATTCGCGTCATCACGGTCAACTCTACTTTGAAGAGACAGCTCTTCCCCAGTCACATTTTGAGTACCTTCCAACCTGAGGGGCTCATTTTCTGGGACTTTATCTGACAGTGTTTCTCTGCTATTCAGAAGGTTTTCAGTGACTAAATATTCATAAGAATTTCGTCATTCCTTCTTCCTAGTCTGTCTTATTTGGAAGCTCATCTGAAACCAGTCCACCATGGGTGACCCTGCTAGTATTTAAAATATGGGTGGCATAACTTTCAGAATCACAGCAAGTCACAAGCCACCATAGTACGACAAACTGACCAATGAGCAGTGGATCCTCATCTTATAGATGAGAAAATTGAGATTAAAGAATGAAATAACTTGCTAAAGCTTAATTAGCTAACATGGAGCATAAAAAGAATTCCAGGCATCCTATATTTGGGGATGGGAAAAAAAAAAAATACAAGATTGTGATATATTTAACTTGGTTAGTAAGGGAAATACATAAGTGCTTTATTGTTGTTATATTTAAGTGTTGTCAAGTCAGTTCTGACTCATAGTTACCCTGTATAAGATTTCCAAGGAGTGCATGATGAGTTTAAACTGACGACCTTGTGGGTTGAAACTGACCTTGCTTGTCTAGTGATTATTCTACAGTGCCACAGAATTATGGGGAGGCAACGAAATGAATTTTTTTGTGTTGAAAATGAAAAGGGAAATGAAAGTCAGGTTACTGATTCTGACTGTAACGTTTTTGAATGGCAACCATTAGAAACATCCAGTTAGATTTAAGTTTAAAAATAGTATCTGGTCTTCACACATTAGGAATCATGAACCTAAAAAGGCTTAGTGAAGTTACTGAAATCATTTAAACTACCCAGATAAACAGAATAGAGGGGAAATAACGGCTGACCCAGAAACAATAATAGAGGAGAAAATGATGAAAGAATAGTTCTTAATTAAGGAGAAGAATACAAGAAGCTATGGTATTACAGATGTCAAGGGAAGTGGATTTATGGTAGTTTGAAAGCTGACTTAATCACTGAAGGATTCAAAGCATTCTTGTACTAATAATGTACTCATAATATTATTCTTCCTAACTCATAGAATAACTGCTCTTACGATTCATAACGACCCTGAATAGACTTTTTCAGGGTGTAAACCTTCATGGCAGCAAAAAGCTTCATCTTTCTACTGAAGAGCAGCTGGTGGATTTAAACTGCTGCCCTTGTGGTTGTAAAATAAACAGAAAACGAGCTAAAATGTTTAATTTCAAGAATAATCAATTCCATATATCTTAATTTTGGAAAAGGGCAATTACTCACTCAATAAATACTTTATGAATATTTAATATGAGCTGACACTTGGAGTACATGTTCAACAAAGCAGACACACACAAAAAA
>NW_006408758.1:1438602-1451274 GCF_000296735.1 Chrysochloris asiatica
CGTAGAAGAATTGATGCTTTTGAATTATGGTGTTAGAGGAGAATATTGAAAGTGCCATGGACTGCCAAAAGAACAAACAGATCTGTGTTGGAAGGAGTGCAGCCAGAGTCCTCTTTGAAGGCCAGGATGACCAAACTTCATCTCTCATACTTTGGACATATTGTCAGGAAGGACCAGTCACTGAGAAGTAGATCATGTTTGATAAGATGGAGGGTCAAAGAAAAAGAGGAAGACCCCCAACGAGATGGATTGATGGATTGGCCAGGTGGCAGCATTGATGGACTCAAGTGTGGCAACAATGGTGAGGTTGGCCCAAGATCGGGCAGTGTTTCGTTCTGCTGTGCATAAGGTCACTATGAGTTGGTACTGACTTGATGGCACCTAACAACAACAACAAGAGTAGAGGTAGTGTTCATGGGGAAGGTAGCTTATGATTTTAAGTAGGATGATCAAGGCAGCCTAACTGAAATTTTGACAATTTCCCAAAGACAAAAGTGGTAAAGGAATCAATCATGCAGATTAATTCTGGAGAAACAGAATTCTAATCAGAGGCAACCACTAAATTAAAATTCCTCAAGTGGGGTCACGCTTAATATGGCCAAACTTTACATAGGCCAAAATATTGGAGTAAGGTGAGCAAAAAAGTTGTAGACTAGAATCTGAACCATATCGAGCAAGAAAGCAGAAGATACATGTAAAACTGTTTTGGGGTTGAATTCAGTTATGGATACAGTAGGTTTGTGGCAACTTTTAGCACAACAAAATAAAAATGTTGAGAATTTACCTGGAAAATATTTTCTGGAGTTCAGCAGAATGGTCTGTGTTGGAGATCACGTTCATGAGTTGTAAAAGCTTATACCAAAATTAAAACCTACTGCCTCTGACTCAATTCCTACTCATCGTGAATCTACACAGGGTTTCTGAGACTGTGGAATTATGGAAGATTATGGAAGAAGACAATGTCATCTTTTCCTTGTGGAGTGGCTGATGGATTTAATCTCCAACTTGTGGTTAGCAGCAGCCCAAAGTTTAATCCACAGTGCCACCAGTACTTCTTAAAAGCCTATAAGTGGTATTTAAATCACTCATGTTATCAAGGGAGTCACTGCACACAGAGAATTGAAGAGAGCTACATATTGTGCTAGTGAACACTTCAGGGTTTGTGCAGATGGTTGGTTGTGTGCCGTTGAGTTCATTTCATCTCATAGTGACCTTGTATAGGGTTACTGAGGCTGTAAAGCTTTCGCCCATAGAACAGTTGGTGGATTTTAACTGCTGCCCTTGTGGTTAACAGCCCAATACATAATCTACTACACCAGAGGAAAATTAAAAGAATGAGATACCCTAAAAATACAGTGTATCAAAGAATAAACACCAGAAAAACAAACCTATTGCCACAGAGTCGATTCTGACTCATGACCAACCCCATGTGTAATAGAGTAGAACTGCTTTATAGCACTTTCTTAGCTATAATGTTTACAGAAACAGATCGCCAGGATTTTCTTTATGCAAAGACACTGGGTGGGTTTGACCTGCCAAACTTTAGGTCACTTTGTTGTTGTTAGGTGCCTGTTGTTGTTGTTGTTAAGTGCCGTCGAGTCGGTTCCGACCCATAGCGACCCTGTACAGGGTTTCCGAGGGTGTAAATCTTTACGGGAGTAGAAAGCCTCATCTTTCTCCCGCAGAGCGGCTGGTAGTTTCGAACCGCTGACCTTAAGGTTCGCAGCCCGATTAGTAACCACTACGCTAACAGAGTTTTTTAGGTTTGTTAGGTGCCTAGTCAAGTATAAACTGCTTGATATCCTTAGGGACATGAATCAAGGGACAGGGAATGAGTAACTGTGTCAGAGATTTCAGATTGAACGAAAAAGGTATGGTGGAAGAACTGACTATTATGTTTAGCAGTATAAAGTCATTAATGATTTCAACAAGTATAGTCTCATTTAAGTGGTGGGGACAAAATAGGGTGAAATTAAGAGAGACTAGGGGAAGGAAAATTGAAGATTGTAAACTTAAAGAACTGTTTTGAGTATGTTTAGTATAGTGTACATACCAGTGGTGGTAGTGGTGATGTGCCGTGGAGTTGGTTCCGACTCATAGCGACCCTGTACAGGGTTTCCCAGGCTACAAATCTTTATGGGAGCAGAAAGCCTCATCTTTCTCCTGCAGAATGGCTTGTAGTTTTGAACTGCTGATCTTAAGGTTAGCAGCCCGATTTGTAACCACTATGCTACCAGAGCTCATTGGAAATTATGAACTGGAGCTTCAATCAAATAGTAATTATTTAGAGATCCCCTTGTATGTGCTAAGGATAATGTAAAAGGTTCTGAGCACACAAAAATAAAAGTGTCAATTTTCCCTCTTAAGAAACTCAGAAATAGATAAGTAAACATAGATTGAAATCTAGCTAGATTATTGGTGTAATTTGAGGGTAATAGTGGCTCAGTGGTAGGATTCTCATATTCTATGCAGAAACAGGTTCAATTCCTGAAGAGTGCATTTCAATTGCAGACACCATTTGAAAATAAAAGCTTGTGATCTACTATAATGTTTGACTGGATTCAGTGGAGCTACAAGACTACGACTAAGAAAAGCTTGGCAATCTATTTCAGAACATGAGCCACCTTATGGATCACAATGGCCTGAACCTATTATACATTCGGTCACCAGAGCTGACCAGATGGTAGCTAATGACAATATTGATGTAACAGATCAAAACCTAGGGTTCCCTATGTACAACTGAGAAGATATCTATTTAGATTGAGTCGGACAAAGAATCCTTCCTTACAGCAATTGACATAAGAATTAAGTTGCTTTTACTCATAATATATCATACTCATTTTTCTAAGTTGTTGTTGTTAGGTGCCATCGAGTCAGTACTGACTCATAGTGACCCTATGTACAACATAACAAAACACTGCCCGGTCCTGGGCCAACCTCACAATTCTTGCCACACTTGAGCCCATTGATGCTGCAACTTTGAAAATCCATCTCACTGGAAATCTTCATCTGTTTCACTGGCCCTCCACCTTACCAAACATGATATCCTTCTCCAGAGACTGGTCCCTCTTGACAATATGTCCAAAGTATGAGAGATGAAGTTTGGCCATCCTGGCCTTCAAGGAGCACTCTGGCTGCACTTTTTCCAAAATGGATCTATCGGTTCTTTTGGCAGCCAATGGCACTTTCAATATTCTCCTCCAACAACATAACTCAAAAGCTTAAATTATTCTACAGTCTTCCTTATTCACTGTCCAGCTTTTACATGCATATGAAGTTACTGAAAATATCATGGCTTGGTTCAGGTGCACCTTAGTCCTCAAGCTGACATCTTAGCTCTTCAATACTTTAAAAAGGTGTTGTGCAGCAGATTTGCCTAAGGCAATACGTAGCTGATTGCTTGACTGCTGCTTCCATGAGTGTTGATAATTGATCCAAGAATGAAGTCCTTGACAACTTCAATCTTTTCTCCATTGATAAGAATGTGTTTATTGGTCCATTGGTGAGAATTTTTGTTTTCTTTACATTGAGATGAAATCCATACCGAAGGCTGTTCTTGTTTATCTTCATCAGTAAATGTTTTAAGCCATCTTCACTTTCAGTAAGCAAGGTTGTATCATCTGCATATTGCAGGTTGTTAATGAGTCTTACTCCAATCCTGATGCTACATTTTTCTTCATATAACCCAGCTTCTCAGATTATTTGCTTAGCATACAGGTTAAATAAGTATGGTGAAAGAATACAACCCTGTTGCACACCTTTCTTAATTTTAATCCATTCAGTGTTCCCATGTTCTGTTCAAACAACTGCCTCTTGGTCCAGATACAGATTCCTCATGAACACAATTAAGTGTTCTGGAATACTCATACTTTGCAATGTTGTCCATAGCTTGTCATGATCCAAACAATCAAAAGTCTTTGCGTAGTCAATAAAGCACAGACAAACATCTTTCTGATATTCTCTGCTTTCAGCCAAGATATAGCGGACATCAGCAATGATATCCCTCATTCCATGGCCTCTTCTGAATCTGACTTGAACCTCTGGAAGTTCTCTGTCAATATATGGTTGCAGCATTTCTGTATTACTTTTAGTAAAACTTTACTCACATGGGATATCAAAGATATTGTATGATGATTTCTGCATTCCATTGGGTCACCTCTGTTTGGTATCAACACAAATATGGATCTCTTCCATTCAGTCAGCCAGGAAGTTGTCTTACATAGATGAGTGAGTGCCTCTAGTGCAGCCTCACTTTCTTGAAGGAATGCAATTTGTATGCCATCAATTTCTGGAGCCTTGTCCTTTGCCAATTCCTTCAATGCACCTTGTACTTTTTCCTATAGGATCATTGGCTCTTGATCATATGCTACCTCTTGAAACAGTTGAACATCAACCATTTCCTTTTGGTACAGTGTCTCTGTTTTCCTTCCATCTTCTTTTGATGCTGTCTGCATCATTCAATAATTTGCCCAGAGAATGCTCATTAATCTATCTACCTCTGTCTTTCTGTGGCTAAATTTTTGTTGTTATGTGCCATTGAGTTGATACTGACTTCTAGCAACCCTACACACAACAGAATGAAACACTGTCTGGTCCTGGGCCAACCTCACAATTGTTGCCACGCTTGAGTCCATTGATGCTGCTGTTTTGCCAATCCATTTCAGTGTGGGTCTTCCTCTTTTTTGGCTAAATACTATTCTATTATTTGGTGTAACATACTTTATTCAAACAGTTTCCTACAGTAGAACAAACAATTAACCTGTGTTTTGTTTTTGTTTTTATTTCATTCATGATATAGTCTAACTATCTGATCACCTCTACGGAATCGTGGTGTGGCACTGTAGGATAATCACTGTACTGCCAACCAAAAAGTTGGTGGTTTAAACCCACCAGTCACTCCTTGGAAACCCTATACAGGGTTACTATGCATTGAGGTTGAATCAATGGCATATTACAGCAATAAGAAACACGTATATTCCTTGCAATGGTTAAATGTTCTTCAATTGTGTGGTTCTGTCACAAGCTATTGTCAAAGTACTATTTCTAGATAGGTAAGAATGGCATTGTTGCATGAATATGATTATATGACAAGATTACAAAGAAACAAAGATATAGGTTGAGTAAAAATAATCTCTGGCAAGATATTTAAAAGACTGGTAATAATATTTGATCAAGGAAAGGAAAGCTGAACAAATAGGATTAGGAGAAATCAAGGTTACCCTACAAAACTTCAGGGGCATCATTTAGAGTAATGTTTGTGGCATGACTTGATGTTAGCTGTGCAGTGATCCTGGTAAAAAGTTCTCATTTAGCTTTTGAATTTTACAACATGTGCCAATCAATAGTAATGAGTACAAAAGTTACTAATTTAAAAAGAAGATAAATGCAGTCAGAATGTTTTGAAATAGATTTATTAAAAAAACAAAATGATTGGACTCAGATTATGACTAAGCAAAAACAAAACATTTTAACCAACACTTCAAGATTCAAAACTAGCTCTAATATTGTAAAAACTCTTCGATAGGTAATTTCCTCAAAAACTAAATAAAGCATTCCTTTTGCATCAATAAGTAGGGAAAAAAAGTTTCTGTTTAGAGTTGAAGATGCTAGTTTTCCAATATCCCTCTTGCCTTATTTAAAATCATTAGACGCTATGACCAGATGCAAAGCTCTATCTAAAATATGTACTTTTTTTTTTTTTTTACAAAGCAGGAAGACTATGAGAAGTTATCATAAGTAATTAGTTGGGACTTCTGGAGAGTTCTAAAAGGGGTGAATCTTTTAGTCACCTGTCCTTGTCATACTTCCTTTTTAGAGATTAAGTAGCTATCTGGTTACCTTAAGGATGGAAACAATGAACAAAGGATAATGGAGCAGAAAACCAGATGAAGCATTTTTCTCTAATGATTTCATGAAGTTTTTAAATGAATCCTGTTCTGCCTACTCTTTACTTTGTTATATGCAAGAATAAAACTGTGTTTGTGGAAAACAATACAAACAAGTTTCTGTTACTACATACAGTCTGTATAAGATTCATAATTGATATACTAGAGAAGGAAAAATCTGAAAGTTAATATTCTGTTGGGAATAGTCCTAAAAAACAATCTGCTTGGTTCCAGACCATCAGGCAAGTTCTTTACTGCAAATTGTTTTTTAAAACTTCCATTTCTTTTCTGACCTGTACTAGACTAGCTAATGATAGTTTCAGAAAGTGGGACCTTAAATCTGTAATGCTGTTTTCAGTATCTTTTTCCTTCTGGTTAATTATGTGATCATGAAGCTATTATAGAAATAGCAAACTAAATTGATGTATACTCTATCGCATTTGGAAAGAAATAATATCTATTTATATCCCTCTATGTGGAGCTGTGGGTTAATGCGTCAGACTGCAAAGCTGCTTGAACTGCAAAGTCGGAGGTTCAAGCTCACCAGCTGCTCCTTGGAAGCCCTATACAGGGTCTCTATGGATCAGAACCAACTCAACAGCACTTAACAATGTCTTTAATAGGAGTACAGTGTGGTGCTGAACAATGAGTGCTGCACTGCTAACCACAATGTCAGAGATTTAAACCTTCCAACAATCTTTGATAACACTGTATACTATGCTACTATGAGTTGGAACCAACTTGACAGCACTTAGCAACAACAATAACAATATTGTGGAGTAGTCGGTTATGTGTTAGACTGCTAACCACAAGGTCAGCAGTTCAAATTCACCAGCCTCTCCATGGGAGAAAGATGAGGCTTTATACTTTTGTAAAGATTTTGCTGTTATTGTTGTTAATTGTCATTGAGTTAGTTTTGACGCCCGAGTGGTTACGAGTTGGGCTGCCAACCTCAAGGTCAGCAGTTTGAATCTTTCCACGGAAGAAAAATGAGGCGTTCTGCTCCTATAAAGATTTACAGCCTCGGAAACCCTGTGCAGGGTCACTATGAGTCAGAACTGACTCCACGGCACATAACAATAACAACCCTGTATAGGATTTCCTAGGAGCAGCTGGTGAGCTTGAACCGTTGACCTTACAGTTTAAACTCACCTTGGAGTCCAGCACATTAACCCTCAGTGCCACACCGCTTTCCTGCCTCAGAAATCCTATACAGAGTCGCTGTGAGTAGGAATGGACTCAGTGATACATAATAACAGCAACAATATGTCTTTAAAACTTCTCTTAAGAGAGTAATGACTGCATAGCATTCCATTTTAGGAATATACCTCAATTATCCAGCTCTCTCGTAGCAGACATTAAGGTGATTGTACGTTTTTCTTACTGCAAAGATTGCTACAATGAACATCCTTGAGGAATAACCTTGTTTTGAAAATATACTCACAGAATACATTTGTATAATTTGAGAAATCAAAGGGTATTTGCTGTTTGGATTATGAAAAATACTGCCCAATTGACGCCTCCAAATTATATATGAAGTTACACTCCTCATAGGAGTGTATAAGAATCTCGATGTCCCCACACCCTTGCCAACATGGATTAAACTTTTTCAACTTTGCCAATATGATAGATGAGGAATTGTAAGCATTTTCTATTCATTGTGTTTATCATGAACAAACTTGAGTATCTTTTAATATTGGTCATTTCAGTTTACTTTCTCAGAATTAGCTGCTTGTATTCTTTGCTAATTTTTTTTTATGTATGTGTGTGTGTGTGTGTGTGTGTGGTTCTTCCTTCCCATATTGAGTTATAAGAATTCCATGTATATTGAGAAAATGAATCATTTGCCTACCAAGTGCTGTAAATATTTTCTACTTATCTTTTGTTGAGTATGTTCATGGTACTTTCCCAAAACATTTATGTGATAAAAAAAAAAAAAAAACACAAAAAAATCAAAAAAACTTCTCTGAAGGTAAACACATGTTCAGAAAACAACAGAATGGACTTTTAATAAACTGTTTTGCTACTAATTAATGACTCAAATTTTGATCAGAAAATTAAATGAGAAAACAGTCTGCAACTCATTGAAAGGAACAGAGAATATAATACTGATTTGGATAAAAAAATTGTACTTAAAAACAGAAGGGCTTTTTTTCCCTAAATCCTTATTTGAATTACTTCCTGAAACATCCACAAATCATGTATATACAAACAGCAGCTGGATCTTTGTTTATTTATAAGAAATGTGTAAAATGGATCAGACAGAAATGACTTTGTAAAGCAGGCATTTCTGTTTGACCAGGGGAAGACTGAGACATTCCCAGAATGATGTGTTTTCCACGTCAAGGCAGGATCCCCATCTCCATCTATCATTGTCCTTTGGAGGTCTTTGAATTATTCAATTTACAAACTGACACTTAAGCAATACTTGTGAGATTTACTCTACTTACGTTATACATGGTTACTGAATTTTGATTCAGTGATTGCTTTATGGAAGCATTCAGTAACGTCAACGTAAACAAGAAGATTCCTGAAACTTATTCTTCATCTAAAGAAAACAACTCTGGTTTTGTAAATTGGAGTCACTTTCTTTGATCTCAGTGCCTTTTAGCACTAGGTTCAGGGCACCGGAAATGTGCAGTGTGCAGATTTATATTTTCTCTCTTACTGACAAAAACGAAGTGCAGATTCATCCAGCTGTGAATTATATTAAGTTCACAGAGTTTTAACAAAGGGTTACCAAACCACAAGACCCTGCTGTGATTCAAACTACTTTCAGATGTCCTTTTAATTATATAAAATGAAAGTTTGGGCAGGCTTTGATGCATATGGGCAAACACTGAAATCTCTAGAAAAAGCTGCTAAAAGTACTCCCTGTTGCTGTACTTAATATACTACATTGTATGCACACCACTAGCCAATTTATTCTGGCCACTTTAACAAGGATATCCAGCCTGACAGGCCACACAGAATAGTATCACAAGTCAAGCAAAGTACAAATCATTAGAGGACTCTGAAAGTTGTTTGACATGCACCACAGAGCTCTTTGTCACACAGCCAATTAAGTGACCAAACAAGGAACTAGAAAATACTCATTAATTTATTCCTAGCAGTATAAATGGAAGTTAGAATTCTTTTTTGTCTTATGTACTAAAAGTACACAAGTAAAATAATTCAATTTGTACTTTGTCAAAGGCACAAATGGCAACTTTGGTTAACATAAAAGTTTGTATTAATAACATGAAAACAAAACAAAAGAAATAGATTAAAATGCCTAGAAATTATATGCACTGTCATTGAGTCGATTACAATGAAGTAGGGTTTCCGAGACTATAATCTTTAATGGAATCACAACAAAGGAGGAAACCTAGGAGACTGTCGCATACTGGAGTAAGCTGGAATTCTTGTTCAAGCAGAAGCTATTATGACAATTATCTACTGACTATACTCAGAAATGCTGACACAGCTATTTAAGGATGAAAAACAATGCCCAATAGTGATTGTTGCTGCTAGATAGAGTTTAATCAGTTTCAATTCATAGCGACCCTATACCCAACAAAATATAGTACTGTGATAACCTCACAATTGTTGTGTTTGAGCACACTATTCCTGCTATTGCATCAATTCACCTTGTTAGGAGTCTTCCTCTTTTTTGATGACCCTCAACTTTACCAAGCAGGATATCCTTCTCCAGAAACTGATCCTTCATGACAGCAATCCAAATTACAACAATGTCTCCCCATCCTTGATTCTAGGGCATATTCTGACTGTATTTCTTCCAATTTGTTTGTTCTTCTGGTACTCTCAATATTCTTATCTAACATCTCAATTCTTCCTTATTCATTGTGCAACTTTCACAAGCATATGTTGTTAAGTGCCACCTTCTCAGTCCCGACTCATAGAAACCCTGCATAGAGTTTCCAAAGGAGCTCTGATAGCATAGTGGTTATAAATCGGTCTGCTAATCTCAAGGTCTACAGATCAAAACTACCAGCAGTTCCACAGGAGAAAGATGAGGCTTTCTGCTCCCACCAAGATTTACAACCTCAGAAACCCTATACAAGGTCCAAGGAGTGGCTGGTGTGTTTGAATGACAGACACTGTGGTTCAAGTTGACCTTGTGATCTAGTGCTTTAGCCCACAGCAGCATACATTATGATGCAATTGAAAATACCGTGACTTGGGTCAGGCACTCCTAGTCCTAAAACTGATAACTATGCTCTTTAACACTTTAAAACAGATTTTTGCAGTATATTTACTTAAAACAGTAAGTTACTTGATTTCCTGACTTCTAGAACCATGAGTGTTAATTGCAGATCCAAACAACAATGAAGTCATTGACAGCATCAGTCTTTTCTCCATTTATCAAGATGATATTTGTTGCTCCACCTATGAGATTTTTATTTTCTTTACATTGAGGTGCAATGCATACTGAAGGTTGTGGTCTTTGATATTCAGTAAGTATTTAATGTTTCCAGTAAGCAAGGTTGTGCCATCTACATACCAATCTTTTTTCTCTCTCTGTGTGTATGTGTGTGTAAATTATGTAAATTACATGGAAGAACATAATTTACATGGAAGAACATTGGCTTTACACCATCGTTTCACTGCAATGATCACAATCTCATCTGTGCAACATCGTTCATCAATATTTGCTTCCATTCCTTCTGTTTTACTTTTTTTGGTGCAGGGGTGGGGAGATGTACAAGAGCACATTCTGCAAGCCTGTGAGCACTCAGTCCCTCTCTTTCCATGAGTCTAGAGTCTTCAGCTGCTCCTTCTCTCCATCTATATACCAATCTTGATGCCATGTTCTTCAAATAACCCAGTTTCTCAGATTATTTGTTCAGTATACAGATTAAGGACTAAAACGCACTTGACCCAAGCCATGGTACTTTCAATAATTTCATATTCATGTGAAAGGTGGACAATGAATAAAGAAGACCAAAGAAGAATTGATGCATTTGAGTTATGGTGCTGATGGAGAATATTAAAGGTACCATGGACTGCCAGAAGAACAAACAAATCTATGTTGGAAGCAATGTTCCTTAGAAGCCAAGATGGCCAGACTCCATGTCTTAAATTTAGGACATATTATCAGGAGGGACCAGTCCAGGGAGAAAGACATCATGCTTGGTAAAGTGAAGGGTCAGCAAAAAAAGAGGGAAACCCTCAGCAAGATGGATTGGTACAGTGGCAGCAACAGTGGGCTCAAGCATATAGCAGCAATTGTGAGAACGGCACAGGACCAGGCCATTTTGTGTTTTATATATATATATATTGATCACTATGGATCAGAACTGACTAGATTGAACCTAACAACAACAACATATATATTGAATAAGTATGGTGAAAGGATACAAAACTGCCACATGTCTTTCCTGATTTTAAACCATTCAATATCCCCTTGTTCTGTTCAACTACCTCTTGGTCTATGTACATTTTCCTCATGAGCACAATTAATTGTTCTGGAATACCAATTCTCTGTAAGGTTATCCATCATTCATTGTTGTCCACACAGATGAATGTCTTTGCATAGTCAATAAAGCAAAGTAAACATATTTCTGGTATCCCCTGCTTTTAGCCAAGATGCATCAGATGTCAGTAATGATATCCCTCATTTCACGTCCTCTTCTCAATTCGCCTTAAATTTCTGGCAGCTCCCTATTGATGTACTTCAACAACCTTTTTTGAATTATCCTCAACAAAATTTTGCTTGTATGCGATTTTAATGGTATTGTTCAATGATCTTCATATTCCATTGGGTAACCTTTCTTTGGAATGGGCACAAATATGGTAGTTGTTTGACCAGGTAACTGTCTTTCAAATTTCTTGGCTTAGGCTAGTGAGCATTTCCCAGTACTGCATAGGTTTGTTGAAAGATTTTAATTTGCATTCCACCAATTCTCCAAGACTTGTTTTTCACCAGTGTCTTCCATGCAGCTTGGACTTCTTCTTACAGTATCATTGATTCTTGATCAATTTACCCCTTGAAATTCTTAAACATCCACCAATTCTTTTTAGTATAGTGGCTTTATGTTCCCTCCATCTTCTTTTGATGCTTCCTATAGTCCTGGTGTGGTGCTGTAGGTTAATGCGCCAGACTGCAAAGCTGTTTGAACCTCAAGATTGGTGGTTCAAGCTCACCAGCTGCTCCCTGGAAACCCTATACAGAGTCACTATGGGATGGAACTGACTCAATGACACTGAACAACAACAATATAATTCAATATTTTGCCCATAAGATGCTTCAATGTTGCAAATCAAGGCTTGAATTTTTTTAATTCTTTCAGGTTGAGAAATTCTGAGCATGTTCAAACCCACAAGTTGCTCCTCAGAAACCCTATACAGGGTCACAATGAGTTGGAACTGACCCAATGGCACTTACCAACAACATCTATCTATCTATAGATAGATCTATCAATTGATCTTTGTTGGTAAGTGCTGTCAAGTCATTTCTGGCTGACAACAACCATGTACAGTGTTTCTGAGGCTATAATCTTTACCAGAAAAGAAAGTTTGACCCTTCATCCATGGAGACACTGGTCAGATTTAACAGTTAAGCTTGTGGTTAACAGTTCAGTGCTTATCCTACAGTATCACCAGTGCTCTCAATATATACATATGTTGTTGTTAAGTGCTGTCGAGGCTATTCTGAATCATAGCAACCCTATATAGGGTTTCTGAGGAGCAGCTGGTGAGTTTGAACCGGTGACCTTGCAGTTCAAACTAATCATGAGGTTGAGTGCTTATCCTACCTAGCCACACACCACAACAGGATATATAT
>NW_006408758.1:1451374-1458994 GCF_000296735.1 Chrysochloris asiatica
TGACTCGACGACACTTAACATCAACAACAAATAATGCTGGAAGTTATACTACCAGCATTTCAAATACTATTTGGGTCACCAATGGTAGACGGGTTTCAGCTATGCTTCCAGGCTAACATGGACTTGGAAGGACCTAGTAAACACAAAAATAATCATAACTGTACCAAAAAGTAACATGATAAACGGAAAAACTTTTACTATACTTGGATTCACAACAAGCATCCATGAAACAAGCAGTCAAGAAGTAAAACAGTATATTTAAAAATAAAAATCTACAAAATGTTTCCTAAAAGTGTTAAAAAGCAAGGATGCCATTTTGAGGAATATAAGATGTCTTTGACCCAAGCCATGGTATCTCAATTGCCACATACACATGGGAAAGCTGGACAATGAATAAGGTAGACTGAAGAATTGATGCCTCTGAATTATGGTGTTGGTAAATAATATTTAATGTTTTGTGGACTGCCAAAAGAACAGTCAAAACCATCTTAGAATAAACAAGAACGTCAAACTTAAGTCTTATGTACTTTAGACATGTTACCAAGAGGGACTAATCCTTGGAGAAAGACATTGTATTTGGTCAGAGGGTCAGTGAAAAAGAGGAAACCCTCAATGAGAAGAATTAACCCAGTAGCTACAATAATGGGCTCAAACATGGCACTGATGGTGAGGATGGTGCAGAATTGGGCAGTATTTTGTCCTGTCGGACTTAGAGTTTCTGTGAATAGCAGTCAAGTTCCTGATGCTAACAACAACTTGTACACATAATAGAAAATTTGAATTTAATGGTCTAAATTGATGCTCTCTTTTTCCCTTCCCAAACTGTTACTAAACAGCCCATCCCAGTTTTCTATCCTTGCAGCTGCTCAAACAAAAATCTTTGTTTTTTCATTCCTCTCTTTGTCTACCACTCAAAGAATTCCTATCAATTCCTAGATATACCCAATCCCTTAAAAAATTCTGTTATCTCCAATTTGAAAAAAAAAAACCTGAATCAGATAATCACTTTATATTCCTGTACTAATACTGTGATCCAAGTAACCCTATTGAGCAAAAGGTATTTCTGTTTCAGCCTTTACATTTCCTGCTAGTTTATTTTTGACTTAGCAGCGAGAGTGATTCATTGAACACATATCAGATCATGTCATTCCTCTGTTCAGAAACATGCAATGGTTTAGCATCTGACACAGAACAAAAGTCAAAAAGCTAACCTATCCCATCTGGGTGCTTGCCATCTAGTAAAGTTATGCCTTATTGCCCTCACTTCTTTCATTCTGACCCAATTGCACTCTGCAACTTGAACACTACAGGCATATTTAAACCTCTGTCACTGTGCTTTTCCCTAGATATCTGAATAGTTTACTCATTCCCCTCCACCAAAATTTAGTTCAAATATCTCAGTGATGCATTTCTTGACTACACTATTTAGTATAGTACCAATCATCTCACCATATCCCCAGTGCTATTTCTCTTGCTTTCTTGATTTATTTTTCTCTATAGCATTTATCAATATCTGAAAATATGTGTTTTAATTATATGTGTGCTGTTTATAGACTGCCAAAAGAATTTTTTCCCAAGAAAGAGAAAGTGAATCTTGCCAATTATATTCACTGTTATTTCCTCAGTACTGATAAGATTACATTTAAAAAAAAAATATTTGCTGTTGTTGACCTCAGTATGGTATTTTTTTCCAGCCCATGACAGTTGTTTTTTTTAATGACTGGTAACTTAGAGATTTCTGGTAGATTATTAAAATAAAACAAACAGAATTGATACAGTGGCCAAAGTATAGTTCCAAATTGAAAGCTTAAAAAGTGCTTGTCTCAAATGCACTGAAATCTTTAAAGAACACATAGACAATCTATTTTTCAGAAATAAAAAAGAAGAATAAATAGAGGAGGGAGGGAAAGAGACAGAGGTAGAAAGGAAAAGCAGCATATGTGCCCACATAGGTGCATTTGCTAATTGATTTGGATCTATTTCTATCTATCAGTGGTATATTCAAGTAATAGTGAATATTATTGGTTCATTCTACAGCATGAATGACCCTTATAAACATTATGTAAAGTGCAAGGAAGCCAATCCCAATAGGCCACATTGCATATCACTCCATTTAGATAAAATATATAGAATTAGCTTTGAAATCAAGAGCTCCTTAATTATTACTGCATGATCTTGTAATAGAAAAAATGTTATTTAGCCCACTCTGGACCTGGGAGGTGAAACAGTTAAGATGATTGGCAGTTGACAGAAAGGTTGGCTGTTTTGAATCCAGCTAGAGGTGGGCTAAAAGAAAAATAAATAATAAGATATGGCAATCTACTTTGGAAAACCCTATGAAGCGCATTTCTACTTTCACACATTGTGGGTGCCATGAATCAAAATCGACTCCACAGAAACTTTTTTTAAAACCTTTAATAATTATACCATATGGTTATTTTGAATACATATGGTTCCTGTGAGTATTAAATGTGATCATATGCAAAATGCTCTGCACAGTGACAGCTACATGTGTAATTCTTTAAAATTGCATTTATTCTTAATAATATAATCAATGGTACTCAAAAGTGGAGTTTAAGTAACAATGGACACACTTTAGGAGAGCATCATTGCTAGGGTGCTAACTTAGGCTGGTCATTTCATCCCTCTAGATCTCAGGTAATTCTTTTCATCTCTTAGATCCTTTCTTGCAATAGTACTTGGTATTAGCTGTTTCGTACACATGTATAACACAAATTCAGTTGTCTTCTTTGGCATAAAGCTTAAAATCCTCTTTTTAAATGCAGGTATTATGCTCAAGTTATAGTAAAAATATTATACTGTAGACCAAAACAAACAAAAATGAAACCAATGCTGTCAAGTCAATTCCCTCTCATAGCGATATTATAAGATAAAGTTGAACAGTTCCTTTGGGTTTCCAAAATCATAAATCTTTACAGGAGTAGATGGTCTCATCATACTCCTACAGAGTGGATAGTGGGTTTGCACTGCTGACCTTTAAGTTAGCAACCCAACACTTACCCAGTGTGGTCATATATCAATTCATATATTCTAGCAGCTAACAAAGTTTTTAAGGTAATCTAAAACTACAACCAATTAAGTATATTTGATGGAAAACTTTTATTTTTTTGTGGGCAGGTGACTCTCAAGAAGCACGCATATAGATAATAACTAACTCATATATAATTTTTAAATCATATCAACTATGTTTTAATTGCTTATACTTCAATCAGTTATCATAGTTGATAGCAGACAGTTCAAATTTCACTAAGCTTTTTTTGTGAGATAAACAAAAGTCAGGAAGAAAGAAGTGAATTTGGATCTAGATAGTTCATAAAGTCCTGGTGTGGCACTACTGTATAAGCACTAGACTGCTAACTGCAAGGTTGGTGGTTCAAACCCACCATCTGCTCCTCAGAAATCTTACACAGGGTCCAGATGAATCAGTGCTGACTCAATTGCACTCAACAACAACAACAAACATCTAAATAATTCAGTGTTAAATGAATCTAGAAGAGTCTTTGGCAGTGCAAATGGTTAAGTATTTGACTACTAGCCAACAGGTTGGCCGTTCAAGCCCATCTAGAGGTACTTCAGAAGACAGCCTGATGATATGCTTTCCAAAAGCTCATAGCCTTGAAAACTTTATGAAACAGTTCTACTCTGAACACCTGGGGTCATCATGACTCAGAACTGACTCTACAGTAAGTAACAACAACAAATGGATTTAGAGGATAAAAATAAACCTAGAGAAATAACTGCTTGTGACCATCAATGATTAAAGAGACATAATATTTGAAATGTAATATACGCAGTATTTCACGTGTGTTTCATACCTACTTCCTGACTCAGAATGTGCATGAAACACAGAAGCAATAAGGAACATATAACAAATCTTTAAAATTCAATCATACTAAAATTGAAATTGCTATACACTCTGGAATTCATAGAATGATAATTGATATTCAGACAAAGAGAAGAAGTGGGTACATATGTATTATGGAAAAGAGCATTTCTACTATACCAATATTCTGTTTGCGTTAGGTCTTATCAGATGTTTAGTCAATAGCTGAAACATTTATTCATAGCCAGTCAATTATAACACCAGGAAATCGACTATTGAATAAACTGTGCTATTAATTTCCCATCAAAGATTCATGTTTGAATGACCATGCACGTCATTGATTTAAATACCAATTATCTCAAGACTGCAATAAAAGAACAATATTAATATTGCTCAAAAATGATCTTCAACTTTCAGTGCTGAAAAACACTTTAATTTCTCTGTCGCATACACTGATAGTATAGGTTGTACAGACAAGCCTCAAAACATTATGAAAATAAATCTGAACAGCTATTATACAAACGGATTCAGTATTTTGTAAAGCCTATCTCATGGTCGGAGTCCTAGTGTGGCGCTGTGTGTTAATGTGTCAGACTGCAAAGTCGTTTGAACTGCAAGGTTGATGATTCAAGCTCACCAGCTGCTCCTTGGAAATCCTATACAGGGTCGCTATGGGTCAGAATCGACTCGATGGCACTTAACAACAACAATAACATCTCATGGTCAGCAGTTCAAAACTGCCAGTGGTTCCACAGGAGAGATATGAGGCTTTCTGCTCCCATAAAGATTTACAGTTTTGGAAACCCTATACAGGATCGCTATGAGTCAGCATATAACCACCACCACCAAAATCTCCATAATGGAGTTCTGGTGTAGCACTGCAAGATAAGCTTAGAAACACAAGGTCAGTTTGAACCACAAGGTTGGTGGTTCAAACTCACTAGTTGTTCTTCGGAAACCCTACCCAGGGTCTTTATGAGACTGAACCAACTCAAAAGCACTTAACAACAACAACAACAATCCCCATAATGTTTGTTAAATGCTCAAATTATTATTATTTTATTGTAAATACTGCTTCGAAAAATGGCTTATTTTTCTTATTCTGATGTCTTCAAATTTAGAATGAAATTCACAAGAAAAAATAATTTTCAATTTCACATTTAGTGTATATGTATCATTCTATTTTTTACTTTACTCATTGGAAAATAGTAAAACTAGTAAGACTCAACATAAAGTGGACAGATTTAGCCATCTAAAATTTAACTGAGTCACAGAATCATTTGTAATGTACTCACATGTTGCTTAAAAGACTTGGCTTTCCTGACACCAGTCAAGATGATTAGCATGCATTCCTTGGATAAGAGCAAACTAAAGAAAGTTAATTCTACTCAAAAATATTTTAAACAAGCTGAATTTAAAATTAATCAATATGTCCACTGGATCCTAGTGCGGGTGCTGTACAAGGGATTTCCAAAAACTTGTGCAAAAATTCCAGTCCAGTATATTAAAATTACACTTTCCCTGGGACTTTTTGAACCTCCTGATATTTGCTCACTCTCAATTTTAAAAATAAAAGAATTTACCAACCAGAATTAAGCAAATTACAATGGTGGTTATGTGCCATGGAGTCAGTTCTGACTCATAGCGACCCTATACAGGGTTTCCGAGGTTGTACAACTTTACAGGAGCAGAATGCCTTAACTTTCTCATGAGGAACAGCTGATAGTTTTGAACTGCTGACCTTGAGGCTCACAGCCCAATTCGTAACCACTATGCAACCAGAGCTCTATTTCCTAGAACTTTTTGAACCCCCTGATATTTGCTTAATTTTAGTAATAAAAGAATTTACCAACTAGAATTAAGCAGATTACTATAAATAAGACATAAAGATGCTTCCATTTATTAAAAACTTTATTGTGCTTTTCACAAGTTTTATAAGTTTTTAAGCTTTTCCTCATCTAGTTCTGGTTGCTAAGGTCTTAAACTCACTAAGTCACTTTCTGATTGGAAACTGATGCAGTTAATTACTTGATATGGCTCTGCTAGCTATAATCTTTGTAACCCTAATCAAATGTCTGGGTAAGAATATGCAAACAGGGTGTTATGGAACTTTAACATGAGATTGGTTAATATTGTCATCCTGCTTGGTTTGAAATGAGTCATCTCAGAAGCAGGAATTGGGTATCTCAGTATCGTCAAGGAAGAAGAACAAGCAGTAAAGTGTGTCCTATGGACCTTGAAATTTCTTTGTGATAAGTCTCCTTGATTCAGAAGACAAAGTGTGACACCAGAGGAATGGCAGCAGCACCAAGAGCACAAAACAGAGCAGTGTTTTGCTCAGACCACAGAGAAAGAGAACTGTTTCCTCAGGTAGGAGTCACACTTGTGTTAAGTCTAGGGACTTAACTGGAGGAGATAGGTTTACTGACACATAGACTGAAAGCTAAGCACTTTCAAGCTGAGGCTTATGGTGAAGTGGCATGCCCTTTGAGCATTTATTGGTAGCACTTAAAAGAGTTGTATTAACACTGCCTAAGTCGAGCAAAGGCCAAGAGATCACATATCTGAGAAGTCAAAAACCAAACAGAAGTCTGCTTGCATGCAAGTGTAAGGAGAGGTGCTCCTTACTGAAACAACTATATCCTGAATATTTCTGATCCTAAATCATTACTTGTTAACTTCCCTAATAAACTTTATAATCATGAGTATGGTCCACAAGTTCTATATGGTCATTGCAATGAATTATTGTATCTAGCAAAGAAGTGGAGAGTGCCTTGGAGGGGTGGTTGGTGTTAGAGTTGGTAAAAAGATTAGAGGCTGGCATCACAGGAATCAGCCTTGGACTGATGCTGAGTTTGCTTCTCCTTCTCCCTTGTGAAGTTAGAGAAGGTCAGATGTGGCTCCTAGGCTATTATATATAAATTCAATTTCCAGTTCTAGACCACCCAGTAGTATAGTGAATGTAATTAGGAAGATGAAGATCATTTTAAAAGTATACACTATTTAATTAATATCTTTATTTACATCAGTTTAACCTCCTGGGTTTGATTCTGGGCCAATGCATCTCATATGAATCTATCACTCATCTGTCAGTGGTGGCTTGTGTGTTGCTATAATGTTGAACCAGGGCCCAGTTCCCTGAGTGGTGTTAATGATTTTGTGATCTCCTCTGGAGTCTCCAGTCCCTAGAAAAGGACATCATGGCTGGTAAAGTAGAGGGTTATTGAAAAAGAGGAAGACCATCAATGTGACTGCAACAATTGGCTCAAACATAACAATTGTAAGAATAGTATAGGACCAGACAGTGTTTTGTTCTGTTGTGTACAGGGTCACTGTGGTTCAGAACCTAATAGCAAACAACAATAAAAAAAAAAACTAAATAAAACTAAATGTTGGTAATTTGAACCCAGCCAGCAGTGCCATGACAGAAAGGCCTACCAATATACTTCTGTAAAGATTATAGTAAAAACACACAAACAAACATACAAATAAAAAACACTTATCAAGTAGTTCTACTCTGAAATACATGGGTGCCATGAGTAGGAATCAACTAGAAAATAATGTGTTTCTCTGTATTTTTATGAGGTAGAGCTGTTTTTAGTGGAGCTTCCAAACTAATACCAGGAAAGCAGTCCTGGTAAACTACTTGCAAGTTTCAGTCAGTGAAAACCCTATGACTTACAGACATGGTACATGTCTCAGTCAGTGAAAACCCTATGGCTCACAGCAGCGTCCATCACAATGACTTACAGACATGGTACATGTCTCAGCCATGT
>NW_006408758.1:1459094-1461194 GCF_000296735.1 Chrysochloris asiatica
TTTCTACTCCCATAAAGATTTACACCCTCGGAAACCCTATACAGGGTCGCTATGGGTCGGAACCGACTCAACGGCACTTAACAACAACAACAACATATATATATTATTATATACACATATGGGAGTCCTGGCTTGGCACTATGGCTAATGCTCTGGATTGCAAAATTGTTTTGAACCACAAGGTCGGTGGTTCAAACTCACCAGCAGCTCTTCAGAAACCCTGCACAAGGTCGCTATAGGTCAGAACCACCTCAACTGCATTTGACAACAATAACAATACACATATATACACATGCAATAGTTGCTGTTAGTTCACAGCAAACTTATGTACAACAAATGAAACCCCTCCAGGCCCCGTGTCAACTCACAATCTTTTCTATGCTTGAGCCCATTGCTGCTGCCACTGACTGCGCCAATCCATCTCACTGGGGGTCTTTCTCTTTTTCGCTGACTCTTCACTTTATCGAGCATTATGTCTTTCTCTAGGGACTGGTTCCTCCTGATAATATGTCTGAAGTATAAGGAACACTCTGGTTGTACTTCCCCCAACAAAGATTTATTTGATCTTTTGGAAGTCATTGGTACTTTCAATACTTTCCTTCAACAACATAACTCAAATGCATCAATTCTCCTTTTTCATTGTACAACTTTAACATGGATATCAGGCTAGTGAATATACCATGGTTTGGGTCAGGCATACCTCGGTCCTCAAACTGACGTCTTTGCTCTTGAACACTATGAAGAGCTCTTGTGTAGCAGATTTGCCTAATGCAATATGTCATTTAATTTCTTGACTGATAATTTCCAGAGTAGTGATGGTTGATCCGAGCAAAATAAAGTCTTTGACAATTTCAATCTATTCTCCATTTATCTTTCTGCATCATTCAATATTTTGTCCATGGTGGTGGTGGTTATGTGCTGTGGAGTGGGATCCGACTCATAGGGACCCATTATAGGGTTTCTGAGGCATTTTGCTCATAGAAACTTTCAATACCGCAAGTCGAAGCTTGAATTTTTCTTCAGGTCTTTCAGCTTGAGAAATATTGAGTGTGTTTTTCCCTTTTGGTTTCCTAACTCTAGGTCTTTGCACATCTCATTATAATATTTGACTTTGTCTTCTTGAGCTTCTGAGATCTGGTATTCTTTGATTTCAGCCAAATGTATCTGATGTCAGCAATGATATCCATTGTTCTGCGTCCTCTTCTGAATCTGGCTTGAACCTCTAGAAGTTCTCTGTTTATTTATGGTTGCAGCCATTTTGAAATTATCTTTAGCAAAATTTTGCTTGCATGGGATATTAATGATAATGAGCAGCGATTTATATATTCCATTGGGTCACTTCTCATTGGAATGCGCACAAATATGGATCTCTTCCAGTCAGTTTACCAGGTAGCTATCTTCCAGTTTCTTGGCATAGATGATTGTTTGCCTCCAGGTCAAATCAGTTTGTTGAAAGATTTCAATTTGTATTCCATCAATTCCCAGAACCTTGTTCTTTGCCAGTGACTTCAGTGCACATTGGACTTCTTCATTTAGGATCATTGACTCTTTTGAAATAGTTGATCATCAACCATTACTTTTTAGTACAGTGATTCTGCATATTCCTTCCATCTTCTTTTGATGCTTTCTGCATTGTTCAGTATTTTGTCCATAGAATCCTTCAATACTGCAAGTCGAGGCTTGAATTTTTTCTTCAGGTCTTTCAACTTGAGAAATGTTTAACATGTTCTTCCCTTTTAGTTTTCTAACTCCAGGTTTTTGTACATTTCATTATAATATTTGACTTTGTAGTCTTGGGCTGCCCTTTGAAATTTTCTGTTCAGTTCTTTTACCTCCTCATTTCTTCCATATGCTTTAGCATCTTTCCACTGGAGAGACCAAGTTTCAGAGTCTCTTCTTACATCCACTTTGGTCTCTTCTTTTTTGTCTTCTTAAAGATCTTTGGCCTTCTTCCTGTATAATGTTCTTGATGTCATACCAAAACTCTTCTGGTCTTTGGTCATTAGTGTCTAATTAATCAAATCTGTACTTTTGATGATCTCTAAATTTAGGAGGGATATGTTCAAGACGTATTGCATAGGGCAAATCTGCTGCACAAGA
>NW_006408758.1:1474709-1483255 GCF_000296735.1 Chrysochloris asiatica
ATGGCTCACAGCAGCGCCAATCACAATGACGTACAGACATGGTACATGTCTCAGCCATGTTTCAGTCAGTGAAAACCCTATGGCTCACAGCAGCGTCCATCACAATGAATTACAGACATGGTACATGTCTCAGCCATGTTTCAGTCAGTGAAAACCCTATGGCTCACAGCAGCGTCAATCACAATCAATTACAGACATGGTACATGTCCCAGCCATGTTCCAGTCAGTGAAAACCCTATGGCTCACAGCAGTGTCAATCACAATCAATTACAGACATGATACATGTCTCAGCCATGTTTCAGTCAGTGAAAACCCTATGGCTCACAGCAGCGCCAATCACAACGAGTGACAGACATGGTACATGTCTCAGCCATGTTTTCTTCCACTGTACACAGAATGAGTTGACCTGAAAGCAGTTAACAATAACTTTTTAAGGATTTTGGCTAATAAAAATATAAATGTCCCCCATATTATGCTACACTTTGAGTAAACTGATAAAGTTTATTTTCTGGAGATCTAATCTGAGAACTCATAACTATGGTTCTAAAGGGCATCTATTATTGCAGTTGACATTTTTCTTTTAAAATGCTATGAATGGAAAAAAATAAACTTTCAAAAAATGCTATGAATTGGTTCTCGATTTTTTGGCTAACATCATGTATAAAGTTACTATGATACATATATAGAGAGAAAACATTTGCAGGAATATAGTTTCATATCTTTTTGTTTTGCTTTGTTTTATTTTGCTTTTCCTCCTTCTTTCCTGTGTTTTTTCCTTCCTCCCTTTACCCCTTCTTAGATAAAGCTCTCTTCTGGATATTTTTCTCTTTCGCATATAACTCATAAACATGAGAATGACTTTTACTTTGGTTGGAAACAAAATAGAATATTAGCTGGGTAAAAATTACATTTAAAATGGGATTACCATGTTCCTAATGTGGCATTGGGGGATAAAGCACTGGACCACAAAATCAGTCTAAACTACAAGGTCAGCGTTTCAAACACACCAGTCACTCCCTGGAAACCCTATACAGAGTCACTATGAGTTGGCACTTGACAACAATAAGCAAGAGAGTAAGACATTCATAAGTGTGTCTCAAGCCAATATAATTTCATTTTAGTACAAAAGTGTGCTACTACAAGTATCCTAAAGTATTTGTTGTCATATACTCATATGAACTTTATTATTATCATTTCTGAAGGAATGACTGCTCAAATATTGGCTAACTCAATATGTGTATGAATAACATGTTTTCATACCCACTTTTATAAAGACTTTAAGGAGTTCTATATTATGCCCAACTCACCTCTTAACTGATGACCAATATGTTCACACCTCAAGTTGCCTTCCCTTCTAGTCTGTGTTCCTCTTCTTTGACAGACCATTGGCACTGACAAATTACTTTTTAGCACATACCTTTTCCTATATATTTCCATTCCCAACCTTCATACCTTCTATGAAATTCCATTAGTTAAATATGGCACATTATCATTTTCTATTAGATACACATACATGCCATTATCAACAGAGACAATTCAACAACTCAACACATTTATAAAAACGCAGAAAGTACCTGGACATAGGCTCTGCAAGAGCGCTCTCTTTTCTGAAGCTGAATCCATTAAGACAGCAGATTAAACACAGAATAGAAAAAACAAGTTAGTGACAGAAGAAAACAAGAAAAATAAAAGAATACATCTACACAAAACACCTTATTCTTTTATGTTCTACTTCCAAGAAGAAAATGTAAGCTAAGCAGCAGCAATATGTAAGCAATGACTTAAAAACTAGTAGCCAGGACCCCTATCAGACAACCCAAGTGGAAACTGAATGGCATAAAGCGGTTAATGATGGAAAGAAGTTTTAGAATATTAGTAGAAATTAATAAAAAGCAATATGCTTCATTTACTATAAATGATTCATTTCACATCATAGTAGTTGTTATTAACTCATAGGCCACAAATGATGACATATGAAGTTAAGTAATTTATGTCAAATGTATTGATCCTATTTTTCAAAGATAGATTATCTGTGGTTTAGATTATATGGAGACTTAATGTATACCACAAACATATTTTCATAAATATAAAAAATTCTGTCTACCAGGAAAATGGTAATACTCATTAATTATAAGCTATCTGATTCTAAGATAGTTATCTGATTCTAAGGGACATGCACAAAGAGAGAAACAACTTCTTAAAATAATGTGATTAATCTCCTGGTTTATCACTATTTTATTTCCTAAAAATTTTTTGACCATATCCATTAAGAAATCAACAAATAAAACCCTTTAAAATTCATTTTTAAATGTTAGTAGAATTGGAAAAAGAGAAAGAAAAAAAAAAAGAGGACAGGTTTTGTTTGTTTGTACTTTACATGCAGAATAATAGTTCTTCTGGGCCACAAAAAAAGCATGATAGATACTCATAATCCACCCCCAATTTTTTTTCCCCAGATGATAAAATCAGTAATTAATAACAGTGTATTTTGCCATGCTAAAATAAATGGCACCAAAATTTTATAAATTAGATTGTAGTTTCCCTTGTTTTCCCTATTTCCCCCCTCCTTCAGCAGCCTTGATTGTTGAAGGAGAAAATTACCCAGCTTGAAGAAGCCTTTACTCTGATGTCTTTTGTGTGGCTAATACTCTTCCAACTCTAATTCATGCATTCTTCAATGAGCATAGAGCAGTTACTCTTCTAAAGAATTAAGTGAGAAATGAGTGCAAGTAAATTGCCAGAGCTGTCATTTGGATCACTGACTCACATCTTGGTTTTTCAGGACTCTAAACCTCCAGAATTTCAATGTGGAGCACAATTGATTTGTACCAAGTTGACTTTGCAAATCTGATGGGTTATAAATGCTAAGTGAACAGTGGGGACCAAAAGAAATGAAAGCAAGCCAGCAAGCAAGTGGATAACCTTTACCCTCCCATCTCCTTACGCCATCATGCAAATTAATATATGACAACCCACATTATATAAACAATAGCAAGAGACAAATGGGAAACAAAAGAGAGTATTAAAAAGCATCACAAATGGAAAGTTTTCCATTATGTGGTTATTTGATATTCAGACTAGGCAAGCTGATTAGCTATAGCCAGTTAGAATGTGACATTGACTGCCAGTTTTACCTGATATTGTCATATATTAATACCATTTTAAAGTAAAGATACAAAGTATTGCTATAACAAGTCATGTTATGGATATGTAACATTAACAGAAATCACTACTCCCCGTGCATTGTGGTAATAATAGTTGGCAGCAATAGTCATTAATAGCACCCAGTCAGCCTGGGCAATAACGCATTAAAATCACAGCATATCAAGATTACACAGGCAACTGTGGATTATAATCTATCAAGGGTTTGGTTGTGTTTCTCTCAGAGACATAAGTATGGGGAAAAATCTCTAATTAAAAAATATCTAGTAAAGGAAACTTTCTGAGGATAAGATTGTAAGAAAAAACTGTATTTGCCAAAATAAATATCCGTTTTCTTTTTTTTAATGTTGAACAATAATTATTTTGAAATATGTGTTCTATCTTGATGAATAAAACATTTACCTAAATAAACAGAACATGGAAGAACTAAATAGATTTCCATTTTCACTCTAAAGGGGCATGTTTATTTAATGAATACCACAAAGGAGTTTTGGAATCCTGGTGCAACACTCTAGGGATAAGCTCTGGACTGTAAAGTTGGTGGTTCAAACTCACAGGTGTCTCTGTGGAATCCCTCCCTATACAGGGTCCCTATGAGTGGGAACTGATTAACAGCATGTAATAATAACAACAAAGTGAAACTTTAGTTTGTCATGGCCAGATTACTCCTAAGTAGCAAAATTGTGATATTTAGAGCTCCTGAATCCAGTTTCAATTATTGGTCACCTTTACTGAAAAAATGTCTTTCAGTGAACACAGGATTTGATGGGAGCAATTTTAATTCCTTTCCTCATAGAGGTTATTTACTCTGTGATATTTTGTTGCATGAAATATGCTTTCTTGTAAATTATATCATTACTTATTTTGGCAGTGAACTATACTTTTCTTTGGCATAGGAAAAAAATGAATTCTTTTTATTTATTCCTTATTCGAATTTGCTGAAAAACATCTAACCTTTTTGAGTTTTAATTGCCATGGTATAAAATCTGAACAACTTAATAACCCAAAACTACTGGAGGTAAAAATTAAAAACTTAATCACTTCCCCTCCATGATTTAAAAAACATAGTACTACTATTCGCGTTAAATGATCACATTTAAAAGACCTATGTAGATTATTAGTATCAATTCTCATGTCAGCTCAGTTTCAAAATTTCGACTTATTAGACGTATGTCTATTTTATGTCAGATTTTTTAATGTAAAGGCTTGAGAAGACTAGAAGGCAATTTTATGTCATATTAACCCTGTTATAATTTATCATACAAAACAGAGTAAGTAGCTATAACATTGTACATTCAAAATATTTATGTGGACATTATTGTTTGTTACTTCTTAGATACAAAGCAAATAATATCACTATTATAGTGAAACAATGAAATTAAGTAAGTAGAACCATAATTTAATATAGCTAGAGATTTTTCTTTAAAATATCCTGATTTTACAGAAAGAGATAATTAAACAGGAAAGTCTCACTAGTTTTACTACAACTTTAAAGATATGTATATAACTTGAGGCCTTTACCTTGTTCAAACTACGAGCAGCACTATCTTTTCCTCCTGGGGTTAAGTTTCGGAGCTGTACATCTAAGAGGCCAACCAGCTGATCCATGGCTCTGACTGAGTAAGTGATGTCTCCAGCATTCAGATGATTTCTAGTCTGTTCAGCAAGTTCTCTAGCAATGTTGGCAGCTGTCTCTCCAGATTTCAGCTACAATTTAAAAAATGGAATAAAAAAGAATGAGACATTATAATAGTAATTCTTAAATCTCTTTTTGAAATTATTTGCATGTAGTTATAATCAGAGTCCTGGTGTGACACTGTGGGTTAATGTGCCAGACTGCAAAGTCATTTGAACTGAAAGGTCGTCAGTTCAAGCTCACCAGCTGCTCCTCGGTAACCCTATACAGGGTCGTTATGGGTCAGAATCGTGTTGACAGTTCTTAACAACAACAAGTTATAATCAGAGGGTCAACAAAATAGTTATTAAACTCCATCTTTACCTGAAATACAAACCATAATTTTTTCCTGCTAATCCAGCCTTTTCTTCAAAGCCTTCCATTAAATTCATATCTCAGGATGCAATTTCTAAGTAGCCTTATTTCTAAAAATTATTTTCAGTTTAATTATTCATTTGGTTGCTTATTCTAAAATTAGCTTTATTATTTTCTCTGTGAATTTTTAATTTAGACTTTGATGACTATGTATTATGAATCCACAATCATATTCTAAATTTACACAGAGAAGTAAATATTTTCTGTTGTACCTACTGTAGAATTTAGTTCACAATTATTACCTGACTGCTAAACTAGCTAAATATTTTATCCTAAAAAAAATCCTTGCTATTCAATGTTGTGTTCTTACTAGCAGCATAATGATAAGAGAATCTTCTCCCAGTATCTTGGGTAGTAAACTGTTGTTTAATTTCTACCATTTTCTGTATTACACAATATATCTCAAGCATATTCTGTAATAATATTATGTCAATACTCCAGAGATATGAAAATAAATGATGATTAATGCACCATATTCACTTTAACTAATTTGATAGCTATGTTTGATATGATAGAAAACAAAATGACCTTTGGTTATATAAAATGTATATCCATACCATGAAATATTATGAAACAATTAAAAAATATGAAAGATATCAATGTTAATATAAATCTTCAAGATGTATTTTTAAATGAAATAAATGCAGATATGATATATATATATGTGTGTGTGTGTGTTGTTGTTGTTGTTGTTAAGTATCATTAAGTCGGTTCAGATTTGTAGTGACCCTGTATAAGGTTTCCAAGGAACACTAAGTGCTTTGAATCCTCAACTGTGCAGTTATCAGTTCAGTGTTTATCTTACAGCTTCATACCAAATCTCTTGATATATGTACTTGCATGTGATATTAATAATATTGTTTGATGATTATTGTACCACATGCATATATGTGTATATATATATACATGTTATGTGTGTATGTATACATACATATATCTATATGCTATGTGCATGTATATATAAAATTCACTTTGCCATATATACATATATATGTTTATATATATACATATATGTTTATATTTATATATACATACACACACATATGGTACAGAAATCATTGAACAATATCATTAATATTACATGCAAATAGAATTTTGCTGCAGACAATTAAAAAATGGCTGCAACAGTACATCAACAGGATTCATAACAGCAATTCAAACTGGATTCACAACATGACATGAACTGAGGGATCTCAATGGAACTTGGTTGAAAGCAGAGAACACCAGCAAGATGTTTCCTTGTGTTTTATTGACTATGCAAAGGCTTTCAACAGTGAGGATCACAACTGGCTCCTCACAGTTGAAAGCCTTTACATTGCAAAGAATGGGTTTTCCAGAACACTTAACTGTGTTAACACAGACAAAGATGCATTCAGATAGAACAAGGGGATACTGGATTAAAATATGGAAAGGTGTGTGCCAGGTTTGTATTATTTCACTATATTTATTAAATTGGTATGTTGACCTCTGAGAAGCTGGATTATATGAAGAAAAACGTGGCATTAGGATTGAAGGAAGACTCATTAACAACCTGTGAATGTGCAGATGATACAACCTTTTTAACTGAAAGAAAAGAGGACTTAAAACACTTACTGATAAAAGAGCAAAGACCACAGCCTTTGGAATGGATTGCACCTCAATGTAAAGAAAACAAAAATCCTCACAAATGAACCAATTAATAATATGATAATGGAGAAAATACTGAAGTTGTCAAAGATTTCATTTTGCTTGGATCTACAATCAGCCCTCATGGAAGCAACAGTCAAGAAATCAAAGGACACATTGCAGTAGGCAAATCTGCTGCACAGATCCCTTTAAAGTGTTCAAGAGAAAGGTATTAGCTTGATGACTAAAGTTCACCTGACCCAAGTCACAGTATTTTCAAGTGCCTCAAATGCATGTGAAATGAACATGCATAAGGAAGACTGAAGAAGAGTTAATTCACTTGAATTATGGCGTTGGAGAGGAATATTGAAAGTACCATAGACTGCCAGAAGAACAAACAAATCTGTGTTGGAAGAAGTACAGCCAGAATGTTCCTTAGAAGCCAGGATGGTAAGACTCTGTCTCTCATACTTTGGACATCTCAACTCTGGTAGCATAGTGGTTACAAGTAGGGCTGCTAACCTCAAGGTCAACTACTAGCCATTCCGCAGGAGAAAGATGACGCTTTCTGCTCCTGTAAAGATTTACAGCCTCAGAAACCCTATGCAGGATCACCATGACTTGGAAATGACTCCACAGTACACCATCACCACCAATCCCTGGAGAAAGATATCCTGCTTGGTAAAGAAGTGGGTCAGTGAAAAAGAGGAATACTTCAACATGGATTGGCACAATGGCAGCAGCAATGGGGTATAACATAACAAAAATTGTTAGGATGACATATGAGTGGGCCATGTTTTTTCTGTTTTGCATAGAGTCACTATGAGTTGGCACTGACTCGGAAGCACCTAACAGTAGCAACCTAATGTGGTACAGTGAATTGTGACTCTTCTACCATAGTCTCTGGATTCCTGGTGTAACACTGTAGGATCAGCACTGGATTTTGAATCACTAGGTCAGCAGTTCTAACCTATCAGCTGCTCTTTGGAAATCCTATAATGAGTTACCAAGAGTCAGAATCAACTAGATGACACTTAACAATAACAGCAACAACAACCATAGTCTTTTTAACTCCAACCAAAGATGTTGTTGTTAAATGGTGTCAACTATGCAAATAGGACGTACAGGATTCTAATATGAGAATCGGTTAGTTTTGCCATCCCAGTAGGTTTAAAAGGAGCCATTTCATAAGCAGAGACAGACAATCCTAGTTGCTCGAACAACTGCCTCTTGGTCTCTGTACAAGTTCCTCATAAGCACAATTAAGTGTTCCGGAATACTCATTCTCCAAAATGTTTTTCATAGCTTGATGGCAGCAATGATATCTCTCCTTCTATATCCTCTTCTGAATCCAACTTGAATCTCTGGAATTCCTCTGTCAATGTATGGTTGCAGCTGTTTCTGCATTACCTTTAATAAAAGTCTACTTGCATGGGATATCAATGATACTGTTTGATGATTACTGCAATCTGTTGGTTCACCTCTTCTGAAATGGGCACAAATATGGATCTCTTCCATTCAGTTGGCCAGGTAGTGGTCTTCCAAATTTCTTGGCATAGATGAGTGAGTGTAACCAGTGCTACATCAGTTTGTTGAAAGATTTCAATTTGTATTCCATCAGTTCCTGGATCCTTGCTCTTTGCCAATTCCTTCAATGCACCTTGGACTTCTTCCTTCAGGATCATTGGCTCTTAATTATATGTTATGTCTTGAAATGGTTGAACACTGA
>NW_006408758.1:1484114-1487369 GCF_000296735.1 Chrysochloris asiatica
TCACAATCAATATTATAAGAAATATATTAATATTATTATATAGTTAACTACTATTATAAAAAATTTTCTAAAGTTACCCTGAGTATAGTGAATGTGTAGAATACGATCAGGGCTGGCCAATATGATACTTGTCAGAATCTAATGGAAAACACTTATGGGCTTCAAGGATAAGTATCTAACAAATTCAACGTAGATTAAATTAGCACTCAGTACACTGATTAATCATGAAATGGTCACAGTGATAAACCTGTGGTTATAATCCACACATTGAAAATTTTATATACACTTTAATGTGGTGCTGTGGGTTAATGCACTGGACTACAATGTTGGTTTGAACCAAAAGATTGGCAGTTCAAGCTTACATGCTATTTCTTGAAAACCCTATACAGGGTCGCAATGGGTTGGAATCGACTCGACAGCACATAATAACAACAACTGGTAATCTGATAATCAATTCACAATTACTAAAATTCAGTAAGGAGCTCTGGTAGCATAGTGGTTACGAATTAGGCTGCAAACCTTAACGTTAGCAGTTTGAAACTACCAACTGCTCCGCAGGAGAAAGATGAGGCTTTCTGCTCCCGTAAAGATTTACAGCCTTGGAAACCCTGTACAGGGTCGCTATGGGCCGGAACCAACTCTATGGCACTTAGTAACAACAACACATTAATTAAATAGGAATCCTGGTGTGGCATTATGGGTTAATGAACTGTACTGCAATGTTGGTTTGAATCACAAGGTCAGTGGTTTAAGCTCATCATCTGCTCCTAGGAAACCCTATACAAGGTCACAACTGACTCAATGACACTTAATAACAACAACATTCATTAAATAAGTGAGTTGCTTGCATTTACAAATAGTTCGACATCAATATTTACTCAAGAAGCCGAATGCCTAATAAAATTTCTTAGGGAAATATGCATGATAAAAACTATGTAAAACTGTTACTGTACACATGATTATCCATATAGCTATAATTCCTACAATTTACCAACGGGACAATCTTTTAATCAGTGCAATATTCATTGTATCATGCACTTGTTGTAGTTTTCAGTATTTGCTATTATGATGATGATGAGTTTGTTTGTGGAATTACTACTGCTTTTTTTTGTTGCTGATCATTTTGTTCTTGTTTAATTATCTAGTTAAAACCAGTTACCTTGAGTTGATCCTAACTTATAGTAATCCAAAATGAGTTCAAGTAGTACTAAGCTGCAAAGAATTTTCAATGGTGAATGTTTTTGGAATTAGATTATAAGGATTTACTAACAAGGTGCTTTTGTATGAATAAGAACATCCAACCTTTTGGTTAGCATACAGTTTTGTAAAAAACAAGTCAAATGTAGACAATTGTTAGTGAATTTTCTAAAAATAGTAGCTATATTTTAATATTCAAATACCAAATGTATTTAGTACTCAGTTACCTAATGTTTGTCAAGAATACATCTATCTAACACTCGTTATTATTAAGTACTGTCGATTCAGTTCTGACCCCTAGCAATTCTGTGTAGGGTTTCTGAAGAGCGGCTGGTGACCTTCAAATGCTAACTTTGCGGTTCAAACTTACTTTGCAGTCCAGTGCATTAACCAACAGCACCACATCTAATACTGTTGTTGTTGTTGTTGTTGTTAAGTAGCGTGGAGTGGATTCCGACCCATAGCGACCCTATATAGCGTTTCCGAGGAGCAGATGATGAGCTTGAACTGCTGACCTTGCAGTTCAAATGGCTTTGCAGTCTGGCACATTAACCCACTTTGCCACATCAGGACTCCACATCTAACACTAGAAGCTCTGAATTCAGTGCTCAATTACATCTAAGTTTTTACCTACCTATGAAGGATCTCTGGTATCTTAGTTACGAGTTGGACTGCTAACCTCAAGGTGAACAGTTTGAAAACTACCAGCTGTTCGGCAGGAGAAAGATGAGGCTTTCTGCTCCTTTGAAGATTTACAGCCTTGGAAACTCTATATAGGGTCTCTATGAGCCGGAACTGGCTCCTTGGCACATAATCAACCTGGTGTTGTTGATTAAGCATTGAGCTATTAACTAAAGGATTGGCAATGCAAACTCACCAACCCCTATGCAGGAAAAAGATGAAGCAGTCTGCTTCTGTTAAGAATTATAGATCAGAAACCAAATGAAGCAGTTCTACCCTGTCTTATAGGGTTGCTATGAGTTGGGATTGACTTGACAGCAGTAAGTTTGTTTGCTTGTTTGTTTTGACAAATATATCTGTAAATCATGAAATACCAAAATCCCAACCAAATTCACTACCAGTGAATTGATTTATCATCATAGCAAATCTACAGAATAGAGTAGGACTATTTCTTAGGGCCTCAGAGACTGTTGTTGCTATTGTTAGGTGCCATTCAGTCAGTACTGACGCATAGCGACCTTATGAATAGAACAACGAAATACTGCCCAATCCTGGGCCAGCCTCACTATTGTTGCCACGACTGAATCCATCGATGTTGCTGCCACTTGGCCAATCCATCTCGTTGGGGGTCTTCCTCTTTTCCTCTGACTCTCCACCTTACCAAACATGGTATCCTTCTCCAGAGACTGAGCCCTCCTGACAATATGTCCAAAGTATGAGAGATGAAGTTTGGTCATCTTGGCCTCTAAGGAGGACTCTGGCTGAACTTCTTCCAAACGGATCTTTTGGTTCTTTTGACAGCCCATGACACTTTCAATATTCTCCTCCAACACCATAACTCAAAGGCATCAATTCTTCTACGGTCTTCCTTATTTACTGTCCAGCTTTTGCTTGCATATGAAGTTACTGAAAATACCATGGCTTGGGTCAGGCACACCTTAGTCCTCAAGCTGACATCTTTGCTCTTCAACACTTTAAAAAGGTCCTGTGTAGCAGATTTGCTTAATGCAATACGTCATTTGATCTCTTGACTGCTGCCTCCATAAGTGATGATAGTTGATCCAAGACAAATGATGTCCTTGACAACTTCAATCTTTTCTCCATTGATAAGAATGTTGCTTATTGGTCCAGTGATGAGGATTTTTGCTTTCTTGACATTGAGATGCAATCCATACCGAAGGCTGTGCTCTTTGATCTTCATCAGTAAATGTTTTTAAGTCTTCACTTTCAGCAAGCAAGGTTGTATCATCCACATATCGCAGGTTGTTAATGAGTCTTCTTCCAATCCTGATGCCACATTTTTCTTCATAGATGTTGCGGACCGTGTAAGACTGGTCAGAGGTTCGAGGCCCTATAGGCCCGAGTGTAACAAATGAG
>NW_006408758.1:1487969-1510408 GCF_000296735.1 Chrysochloris asiatica
TGTCTCCCTTCTTCTGTTTGTCTGTGTTTTCTTTCGCTATCCCTATCGCTGCTGGATCTCCCCTCCTCATGAACGAAACACTCGTGACAACTATGTCGAGGGAAAACCCCGACACATAGAACCCTACTTCTCAGATGATTTGTTCAGCATACAGATTGAATAAGTATGGTGAAAGAATACAACCCTGTTGCACAACTTTCTTAATTTTAAAACATTCAGCGTTTCCATGTTCGGTTCAAACAACTGCCTCTTGGTGCAGGTACAGATTCCTCATGAGCACAATTAAGGGTTCTAGAATACTCTTTTTTCGCAATGTTATCCATAGCTTGTCATGATCCACACAATTTAATACCTTTGTGTAGTCAATAAAGCACAGGTAAACATCTTTCTAATACTCTCTGCTTTCAGCCACGATCCATCAAATATCAGCAATGATATCCCTCGTTCCACGGCCTCTTCTGAATATGGCTTGAACATCTGGAAGTTCTCTGTCAATGTATGATTGTAGCCATTTCTATATTACCTTTAGTAAAACTTTACTCGCAAGAGATATCAAAGAGATTGTCCGATGATTTCCGCATTCTGTTGGGGCACCTCTCTTTGGAATGGGCACAAATATGGGTCTCTTCCAATCAATCAGCCACATAGTCGTCTTCCAAATTTCTTGGCAGAGATGAGTGAGTGCCTCTTGTGCTGCCTCACTTTCTTGAAGGATTTCAATTTTTATTCCATCAATTTCTGGTGCCGTGTTCTTTGCCAATGCACTTTGGACTTCCTCCCTGAGTATCATTGGCTCTTGTTCATATGGTACCTCTTGAAATGGCTGAACATTAACCATTTCCTTTTGGTACAATGATTCTGTGTATTCCTTCCATCTTCTCTTGATGCATTCTGCATCATTCAATAATTTGCCCAGAGAATCTTTCAATAACAAAACTTGAGGCTTGAATTTTTCCTTGTTTCCCCAGCTTCAGAAATGCTGAGTGTGTTCTTCCTTTTTGGTTTTCTGATTTCAGATCTTTGCACATTTGTTTGTAACATTTGGCTTTATCTCCTAGATCTGATCTTTGAAATTTTCTGTTCAGCTCTTGGACCTCTTCAATTCTTCTATTTGCTTTAGTTTCTCTACGCTGGAGAGCAAGTTTCAGTGTCTCTTCTGACATCCATTTTGACCTTTTCCTTTTTTCTTGTCTTCTCAATGACTGTTTGCTTTCTTCATGTATGATGTTCTTGATGTCATCCCACAACTCTTCTGGTCTTCTGTCTTTATTGCTTAATGTATCAAATCTGTTCTTCAGATGATCTCTAAATTCAGGTCGGATATATTCAAAGTCATATTTTGGGTCTCATGGACTTGTTTTCATGTTCTTTAGCTTCAGTTTGAATTTGCTTATGAGTAATTCATGGTCTGTTCCACAGTCTGCCCCTGGCCTTGTTTTCACTGATGATATGGAACTTTTCCATCTTCTCTTTCCACAGATGTAGTCAATTTGATTTCTATGTTTTCTGGTGAGGTTATATTTCTATATTTCTATATTTCTGGTGAGGTTCATGTGTATAGTCATCTGTTATGCTGTGTAAAGAAGGTATTTGAAATGAAAAAAATCATTGGTTTTGCAGAATTCTATCATTAGTTCTCCAACATCATTTCTATCACCAAGGCCATAATTTCCAAAGAGATCCTTCCTCTTTGCTCACCACCTTTGCATTCCAATCACCAGCAATGATGAATATATCTTGATTGCATGTTTGATCAATTTCAGATTGAAGAAGTTGGTAAAATTCTTCTATTTCATCCTCACTGGCTTTATTGGTTGGTGCGTAAATTTGAATAATAGTGGTATTAACTGGGCTTCCCTGTAGGCGCATGGATATTATCCTATCACTTACGACATTGTACCTCATGAATGATCTGGATATGTTCTTTCTGACAATGAAGGCAACACCATTCCTCTTCAATTTGTCATTCCCAGCATAGTAAAGCATGTGCTTGTCAGATTGAAAATGGCCAATAGCAGCCCATTTCAGCTCACTAATGCCTAAGATATTGATGTTTATGAGTTCCATTTCACTTCTGACAACTTCCAATTATCGCAGATTCATACTTCACACATTCCATGTTCTGATTTTCAATGGATGTTTCCAGCTTTTTCTTTCATTTTGAGTTGTGCCCCATCAGCAAATGAAGGTCCTGTGGACTTTTCTCCATTCGTGTTATCACGGTCAAGTCTACTTGAGGAAGCAGCTCTTCCCCAGTTGCATTTTGAGTGTCTTCCAACCTGAGGGGCTCATTTTCTGGCACTATATCTGACAGTGTTTCTCTGCTATTCATAATGTTTTTAGTGACTAAAGATTAGGAAGTACCTCATCACTCTTTCTTCCTAGTCTGCTTTGTCTGGAAGCTCATGAGAGTAGATGGCCTTATTTTTCTCCCACAGAGCAACTAGTGGTTTGAATCACCAGCCTTTGGTTTCCAGCCCAATACTTAACACAATGTGCCACCTGGGCTAATATCTTCATCATCTACAAATATTTTTATCTCAAAATTCAAATTTTTTCTTATGACTTTCTTCTGAGTTTGTAGAATGAAATAAAATAAGTGTGATTCTAGCATTTACAAAAATGTTCAATGTCAGTATTTCCTCCAGAAATGTGAATATATAAAATTTCTTGGTATAAAAGAAATATATGTCATTTATTCATAAAAATATTATTTGGGTCAGTGAGTTCATTGGTTTTTCAGTGATAGAATTCTCAATTTCCATTTGGAAGACTCAGCTCCTATCCCTATCAATGCACCCAGGTGCAACCCCTACCCATCTGTCAGTGGACATTATGTTACTATGAAGCTGAATGAGTTTCAGCAGAGCTTTTATACTGAGAAAGACCTCGTGATTCACATCTAAAAATCAGTCAATGAAAAGTACATGGATGTCAGTGGTCTGCAATCTATCATGGGAATGACATCATGGGGCTGGGAAACATTTCATTTTGCTATATATGATGTTGCCATAACTTGGGAATGATTGGTGGCAGCTAATAACAATAATGTTTTGGTCAAGAAATCTTCGTAAGAAAGATTTTTAAATTATATATGCCTGTACTCTTGTTGAGGACTATTTTTAATAAAGGCTTCTTGATGTAAACATTATTGCTAACTGTCATTGCATGACCCCCAAATTAAGTCAACCTCAAGTGCAACAAAAAGTATAAAATCATTCCCTGTAAATCAAGCTTATGTATTAGCAGGAAAACAGTGGCCAGTAAGCCAATTACACAAATACATTTTTCTTTTTTTAAGTTTTTATTGTGAATTGAGTGATAGTTTACATGAGGGAACTTCAGTTCATTTCATTGCAATAATTGCAATCTATTCCCTCTGGGTTGTTTTTTTTGTTGTTGTTTTGTTTTTGTTTTTAATGTGCACCAAAACACTCAGGAATATACAATCATTCAAACAGCCGAAAGGCATACGCTGCTCCCCAGATGTCAGCAGACATTCCCTCTCCCTCCATGAGTCTAGAATCCTCAGCTGCTCTGTCTCTCCATGTCATCATCTCTGCCTCCATCTTTGGAGTCACCACTTCTGTGGGTAGGGTCCCTGCTCTTCTCCCTTGATGGTCCCAGTGTTCTCCGCTCTGGGACTGTAAGACCGAACACTCACCTCTTTTGCTACAAAACTTCTACCTTTACAGTTGCAACAATCTCAATTAGTTATGATAACAATTACTCACTATTGAATCATGAGAGTCTTGTCCCCATCTCCTTTCCCCAGACCTGTCTAGATAGGATGAAAACCACTCAGTAGGGATTCTATCCTACCCCTCACACTCTGAATCTAAACTCCCTCTCGAAAACTTGGGTGCCTTTACAAACTTTGTGCCTTTACAACCCCCCCATTTTAGGTAGCCAATGTCTAAGTTACCCATTCCTATCAACCTTGTGTATTGATGGGAATGATCCTTTCTGTAAAGATTCTTTCCCTCTTGGTTGGTATTTTAAGTTACTACATCCATAAGTATAGGTCAAATTAATCAGATTGTAGCAATTTACACTTTTTTTTCTTCTTCTTCTTTTCCTTCCTTTAATTGGGTTCTGAACATCCAGCCATTGAAGCTAAGTCCATAAATACATATTTAATTTTAATTTTGATTAGTGTGATGCAGAATCCCAATGTGGTAGTACAGTTTGAAGGCATTTTAATTTAGTTTAGGAAGTTAGGAGGTCCCTGCAAACAGTTTGTGCTTGACTACTAACCTAAGGTTGGCGGTTGGAACTCAGCCAGCAGTACTTCATCATCAGAAAAGCCTAGAAATGTGCTTTTGTGAAGATTAAAGCCCAGAAAACAGTACACAGCGGGTCTACTCTGTAACACATACGGTTGCCATGATTCAAAGACACTAAAATAGCATTTTTTGTGTGCTTGTTAGAAAGCTTGCGAGTAATTTAGGAAATGTTTGTTTGAGATAGGATGCTTAATCTAGGTGGAACTAAACATAGAATAGCTACTTAGATGGAACAGAAGAGAAGGAATTAAGTTGGGGTGAGTGTGAGGACTTTCGGGTAGAAAGAGCAGCTTTTAGGAAAAAGAGGCATGACGATAGAGAGGAAGTGCACAAAGAGCAGTGCATCTGAAATTTAGGCAGCTGAAGATGTCAAAACCCACTTTGGAAGTCGTGATAAAAGTTCTGGAAATTGTTCCAAGAGCAAAGGTAACCAATGAACAGTCTACCATATTTTTATATGAATAACACACATGTTATATATGGTTTTTGCAAACTATTCAATCCTGTCACGTGTTAGTTTCTTTTGCACCTTAATATGTACGCATTGGCGTGTTGTATGCAAAAAAAAAAAAAAAAAATGTGGTTTATAAGGACTGACCTAATGAAGTTTATATTTGAAAGCAAATTTCTGTAGAAGGGACTAGAGAGCTCAGGTGGAAATGACAGAAAGCCAGCTATGGGACTACAGCATTTGAGGATAGTGATAAGAATAGAGAAAAATGAAAAGTGGTCTTATTTGAGTACACCAGGCAGATCTAATGTCTAATTAGATGTGTAAGTTAAACAAAAGGAATGCACCAAGATACATCCCCAGGTGTAGTGCAGTGAATTAATATGATTATTCTAGCCATAGCTTTGGCAACTCTCACTAAATGATTGGTTGGATCATGCAAGTAAGGTATATGGAAATCTAATAAGGGATTAGTCAATTTTGAAATCATACTGGGCATAAAATAAACCATCTCAGAAGCAGGAAAATAGGATGTCACTGCTCTAAAGAAAGATGAGTCAAGAATGGAACACATCCTTTAGGGTCTGAGAACTCTGCACTGATTCTCTTTGATCCAGGAGACAGAGGGCTGTGACACCAGAGAAGTGGAAGTGATGTAGTGGAGAAGTGGTGGCATCAGAGGCAGCAGAACCAAGAATATGAGGCAGAGCAGAGCAGCAGGTTTCCCACCCACTGAACAAGTAAAACTGAGTACCTTTGGGTAGGAGGCTCTCTTGAGTGGGTTGCTTTCAGGAACTAAAACTGGGGAGCAAGGTTTGTTAGAATCAGGGAGTGAAAGTCAAGTACCTTTGGGATAAGACTTACGCCTTTGGGCATTAATCAGAAGAGCTGAAGATGCTTTGTAACATTGCCCAAGCAGGGTAAAAGTCAAAGGGTCTCATGGCTGAGAGGCCAAGGACCTGGGAGGAGTGTGCCTGAGCAATTTTTATCCTGATTGTAACCTTTCAACTTCTCTAATAAACCCGATAATCATTGAGTATTGCCTGTGAGTTCTCTTGTGCCATTGCAACAAATTGTGGAACCCAGCGGAGAAGTAACAAGTGTTATGGGATGGATGGTTGGTACCAGATTCGGTAAAGAAGGTTGCAGAATTGGAGGCATGTCTGAACTCTGACTCATAGGAATATGCCTCAGGTTGATAAATTTGATTCTCCTTCCCACTTGTGAAGTCAGAGAAGGTCAGATGCTGCCCCCATGATATGTTTACATAAGGTTTCTGGTATATAATGTTGATGGTGGTGCCAATAACTTGACCTAGCTATACTCCAATACCCTCAATTTTGATTTCAGTTCAAAGGTCACCTCTTAAAACCTGCTTTTACTGACTGCATTCTTTTCAGTGGACTCCAAAGTTACTCTTTGACTAGCCTATTTATTTTTCTCACCAAATTATCATGGACTATAATTATGTTATTTCCATGTAAGATATACACATATCTAAAATCTGCATCGAGCTTTTTGTGCTGAGAGGCTGCACTAAAATTAAATTATCCTACATATCCTAAGAAACCGACCTCATTAAAATGTCTAAATTGTATAAATGTTATTTCTCAGACATAAACTAATACACACTGAAAAATCTTTGTGAGATTTGTGAGGATTAGTAAATTAATGTCTACATTTACATGGTAAGCTTATATCTATGACTTTAACTTGAACGTTGTGGTAGCTGTTAAGTGCCATTGAGTCACTTCTGACTCACAGTGACCCTATATAAGGTTTCTACGTCTGTAAATCTTTGAGGGAGCAGAACGTCTCACCATTTTTCCAGCAAAGACTTAAACAGAGGAGGAAAAAACCTGTAGCTTTAGCTAAGGAAAATAATTATGACAGAGACTGATACTATTTACCTTTCAGGTTTTGACACAAGTGAAAAACAATTTTCTTTGAAGTAAATTTTGACATTTTATGAGACTTTATCAAACATTTATCTAGGTACTAAACTAATTCATTTAAAGAGTGTGTGGTACGGTAAGATTAACAATAGACTGCGAAACACAGGTCGGGAGTTCAAACCCACCAGCTGCTCCTTGGAAACCTTGTGTTGTTGTTGATAAGTGTTGTGGAGTCAGTTCTGACTCAGTGACCCTATATAGGGTTTCTAAGGCTTTTTAAATCTTTGTGGTAGAAGCTCGAAACGTGGACTAAGGGTTTCAAGACTAGTGCTTATCATATGGAGCCACTGCACTCCCTGGAACCCTATACTGGGTTGATATGAGTCGGAATCGACTCATTGGCAGTTAACAAAAACATTGTGTAAACTATAGCCACATGTTGTTGTTGTTATTAAGTGTCACTGAGTCGGTTCTAACCCATAATGACCCTGTATAGAGTTTCCAGGTAGTGACTAGTAAGCTTGAACCACTGACCTTGTGATTCAAACTCTGTAATCTAGCGCATTAACCCACAGCAACACACCAGGACTCCATATAGCCACATGTTGTTGTTATGTGCTGTGGAGTCAGTTCTGACTCATTGCGACCCTGCACAGGGTTTCCGAGGCTGTAAATCTTTATGGGAGCAGAAAGCCTCATCTTACTCCCGAGGAGCAGCTGGTGAGCTTGAACCACCGACCTTGCAGTTCAAACGGCTTTGCAGTCTGGCGCATTAACCCACAGCACCATACCAGGACTCTTAGCTCTCATTTATTTGAAAGATCTACCTATTTTAATATTAATCTGCATCAAGTGGGCTTTTAAAGAGGAAAATGCTTCTATATAACAATTGAAGGTAGATTCAATAAGTCTGAAATCTTAGAAAATTTACCAATCTCTGAAAAATTACAAAGCATTTCATAATAGATATAAGGTTAATATATATGAAAATTAAGAACCAGGAGACAGAATTCAATGTAATGTTCCAGGACAAAGATTAAACTTACTTTACATTATAAAATAGAAACTAGTTTTTAATTAGATATTCCCAGTCTTCTGATCAAAAAACGCAAGTATATCCTTACATTATTATTTGGAGTCCTGGTGTGGCGCTATAGGATAGGCACTGGACATCTTATGAAATTTTATCAAACATTTATCTAGATACTAAACTAATTCATTTAAGGAGTATGTGGTATGGTAGGATTAGCAATGCACTGTGAACCACAAGGTTGGCAGTTCAAACCCATCAGCTGCTACTTGGAAACTCTACATGGTTGCTTTGAGTTGAAACAGACTAGACAGCATTGAATAACAACAACATTATTAGGTAGTTAGCACAGGGAAATAAGGGGGTGTCAAGCCACTTTAGGAATGGCTTGTCTCAGTAGAAAACAAGGCAGCCTCAGTAATGAGGAGTTTCAGAGAATGGGGATAGAGGAGAGAGAAAACTTTTTGCCAGAAGAAATAAAATTAGTTAAGAGGGGTAGGTGAAAAGAGAAACCATTATAAGGGGAAACAAAGTTAGCTGATGATAAGCCTGCGAAAACAGGATTCAAGGAACCGGTATATGGATCAATTTCCTGGACACTCAAACCAGGAGAATAGCTCACTTCCCTGATAAAGGGATGTTGTTGTTGTTGTTGTTATGTGTCGCAGAGTCAGTTCCCACTCATAGCGACCCTGTACAGGGTTTCCAAGGCTATAAAATCTTTACGGGAGCAGAAAGCCTCATCTTTCTCCCGCAGAACAGCTGGTAGTTTCAAACTGCTGACCTTGGGGTTCCCAGCCCGATTTGTAAACACTACACTACCAGAGCTCTTGGACTACTAAACCAAAGATCAGCAGTTCAAACTCACCAGCCACTACTCAGAAACCCTATATAGGGTCACTATGAAGGGAACTGAGACTGTGGTATTAACAATAGCAACATTTCTACATCTCTCAGCAGGCTGAGTACAACCAAAAGAAAAGGCAGCTATATTTGTTAGAAATAGAGAGAGTCTTTCACAATGACAAGTCACGCATCCTTTCTAGTTCTTATTTTCTTTTTCACATAAAGGCTTCACCAAATAAATGAATAGGAAGGGGACATCACTTTACATGTAAATAAAGGAGCTATTCAGAACTGTTAGTTCACAGAATTTTAAGTTGAAAAAGACTGAAAGATTATTAAATACAATGAACTTTTGAAGGTAAGCAAAATAGGAAGTGTAAACTCTGCTTTGAAAAACTACTGTGGAGTCAGTAGTAGTTGAAAAACTACTAGTCCAAGCTAGAGGTCAAGCTGTAAGCCATGACTATGATTTCAATAAACAGTCATTAAGAAATGCAAGAGAATATATTTCTCACAAATATAAGAGGAGGCTTCAAAAAGTTCCTGGAAGTTTTTGAAAACCTCCCATATGAAAGAGGTATAGGTCTCAGATAATGCATTGGATTCCAATAGGCTTTCATTAAAAGCTGAAAAAAAAAATTAAAACATTAATATGTAGACAGATACGTATACCATTCTAACCATCTAGCAATTTATTTGTCTGCCTACCTGGAGTCATTAAAATACTGATTAAAATCAAAAACCACAGCCTTCAGTATGGATTGCATCTCAACGTAAAGAAAACAAAAATCCTCACCACTGGACCAAAAAACAGCATTCTAATCAACAGAGAAAAGATTGAAGTTGTCAATGACTTCATTCTTCTTGGATCAAGTATCAATACTCATGGAAGCCGCAGTCAAGAAATCAAACAACGTATTGCATTAGGCAAATCTGCTGCACAAGACCTTTTTAAAGTGTTGAAGAGCAAAGATGTCAGCTTGAGGACTAAGGTATGCCTGACCCAAGCCTTGGTATTTTCTCATATGCATGCGAAAGCTGGACAGTGAATAAGGAAGACCACAGAAGAATTGATGCTTTTGAGTTATGGTGTTGGAGGAGAACATTGAAAGTGCCATGGACTGCCAAAATAACCAACAGATCTATGTTGGAAGAAGTGCAGCTAGAATGCTCCTTGAAGGCAGGGATGGCCAAACTTTGTCTCTCATACTTTGGACATACTGTCAGAAAGGACCAGTCACTGGAGAAGGATATCATGTTTGGTAAGGTGGAGGGTCAGAGAAAAAGAAGACCCCCCAGCAAGATGGATTGGCAAAGCGGCAGCATCAATGGGCTCAAGCATGACAACAATTGTGAGGTTGGCCCAGGATTGGGCAGTGTTTCATTCTGCTGTGCATAGGAACGCTACAAGTAGGTACTGACTCGATGACTTGAGTAGGTACCTAACAACAACAGCAACCTGGAGTCTTGGTGAGGTGCTTTGGGTTAAAGTGCTTAACTGCAAAAGTTGTTTGAATTGTAAGGTCATTCATTGGTGAAGCTCACCAACCGCTCCTTGAAAACTCTATACGGGTTGCTATGGATTGGAACCAAGTCTAAGGCATATAACAACAATCTGGCCATCTATCTGTACCTAATCATCTATTACCCTTTAATCTTTGTTAGTGATAAATGATCTTTTTCTTACAACATATGCTTTTTATTAACTCTCATCATTATAAAAGTAGTCAAGCTAGTTTTTGGCTAAAATTCCTTCATGATCCTGACTTTAACAGTTTACACTTTCTTTATTGAAATGAAATTAATTCTCTGTTACCAGAAAACATTTTTTATCTGTAACTTTTCCATTATATGTTGTTGTTGCTAAGTGTTGTTGAATTGTTTAGACTCATAGTAATACTTTATAGGGTTTTCAAAGAGCAGCTGGTGGGTTTGAACTGACAACCTTGTGATTAACAGTCCAGTATTTATCCTACAGCACCACACCAGGACTCCTCACCAGTATATAACTGACCTGAATTAATTTGTGAGTCAGAAATCATCAAGATTCTATGTCTGTTTTTTCCTTCCTGACCTGACTGGAAGAAGAAAAAATAATGAGTAACATATTAATTTCTTAAAGACGATGTAAAAGTAAAGTTTGATTTTTTTAACATGGTAAGTGTTCTGAATAATTTATCTATGTATACTTATTGTTCATAAGGACACCTAACAGTCATTGAGTGAATATTATTGACTTAACAAAACAAATGTGGGTTAATGCGCTGGACTGTCAATTTGAACTGCAAGGTAGGCAATTCAAGCTCACCAGCTGCTCCTTGGAAACCCTATACAGGGTTACTATGGGTCGGAACCAACTTGATGACACTTAGCAACAAAGCAACATCCCATTTTAAAAATATTTTATTATACACAGCAAAACAGTTGTGCATTTAACAATTTCCACATATAATGTTCAGCGATACCGGTTACAATCTTCACATTGTGTCAAAATTATTATTTTCATTCTAACTGATTCATTCCAATTTACTTAGTCTCATTGGCCCCACTTTCCCAAACTTCTCATTTATGTTTTACAGTAATTGTCCATTTGGTCTCATACATACTACTTTTCTTGACAGAGCAAATAAACTTTTGGCTTTTGTTTTTGTTGTTGTTGTTGTTGCTAAGTGCACAACAGAAAGACACACTCCTGGTCCTGCACCATCCTCACAATCATTGTTATGCTCAGTCCATTGTTGATGGCACTGTGCCAATCTGTTTTGTTGGGGGGTCTTCTTTTTTGCTTGCGCTCTACTTTAACAAGTATGATGTCCTTTGACAAGGACTGGTCCCTCTTGATCAAATGCCCAAGGTATGAGAGATAAAATCTTGTCATATGGCTTATAAAGGAGCATTCTGGCTGTACTTCTTCCAACACAGATTTGTTTGTTCTTCTGGCACACCATGCCATTTTCAATAATTTTCTCCAATGCCATAATTCTGAATTAATTCTTCTTCAGTCTTCCTTATTCATTGTCCAACTTTTACATGCATTTGAGGCACTTGAAAATACTGTGACTTGGGTCAGGTGTGCCTTAGTTCTCAAGTTGATGTCTTTGTTCTTGAACACTTTAAAGAGACCTGTGCAGCAGATTTGCCTACTGCAATGTGTTCTTTGATTTCTTGACTGCTGCTTCCATGAGAGTTGATTGTAGATCCAAGCAAAATGAAATCTTTGATAACTTCAGTATTTTCTCCATTTATCAAGATATTATTAATTGGCCCAATTTTGAGAATTTTTGTTATCTTTTCATTGAGGTGCAATCCATTCCAAAAAGCTGTGGTCTTTGATCTTCATAAGTGTTTTTAAGTCCTCTTCTTTCCAGCAAGTAAGGTTGTATCATCTGCATATCACAGTTTGCAAATGAGTCTTCCTTCAATCCTGATGCCACATTCTTCTTCATATAATTCAGTTTCTAGGATTATTTTCTCAACATACTGATTAAATGACTGTGGTGAAAGAATACAACCTTAGTGAACACATTTCTTGATTTTAAACCATTCTGTATTCCCTTGTTCTGTTCGAATGACTACCTCTTAGTCCATGTACAGTTTCTTCATGAGCACAATTAAGGGTTCTGGAATACCCGTTCTACACAATGTTGTCCATTGTTTTTTATGATCCACACAGTTGAAAGCCTTTGCATAGTCAATAAAGCACTAGTAAACATCTTTCTGGTATTCTTTGGATTCAGCCAACAAGCAGCTGACATCAGCAATTTTATCCCTCCTTCCACATGCTCATCTGAATCCTGCTTGAAATTTTTGCGGTTCCCTGTCAATATACTTTTGAAGCCATTTAAAAAAAAAAAAAATTTTAAAACAATTTTACTTGTAAGTGATATTAATAATATTACCTAATAAATTTCCATTAGGGCATCTCTCCTTGGAGTAGGTATATATATGGAACTCTTTAAATTAGTTGGCCAGACAGCTGTCATCCAAATTTCTTGGCATAGATGAGTGAGTGCCTCCAGTGCTGCATGAGATTGTTTAAGGTGTTTCATTACGTTGTGCATAGGGTCACTATGAGTCAATGTCAACTCAATGCCACCTAACAACAACCACAACTTCCCACAGATTTAGTCAATTTGATTTCTTTGTATTCCATCTGGTGAGGACGATGTGTATAGTCATTTTCATGTTGCTGATAAAGGTATTTGCAATGAATAAGTCATTCTTCTTTAAAAATTCTATCATGTGACCTCTAGCATTGTTTTTATCACTAAGGCCACATTTTCCAAGTACTGATCCATCATTTTTGTTGCCATTCACATTTACATTCCAGTTACCAGTAATTATCAATGCATCTTGATTGCATGCTTGAACTATTTCAAACTGAAGAAGTTGATAGAATTCTTCAATTTCTTCACCATTGGATTTAGCAGTTAGTGCATAAATTTGAGTAATAGTGATCTTTACTGGTCTTCCTTATAGGGTACCAATACTGTCTTATCACAGACAGCATGATACTTCATGGTAGATACTGAAATGCTCTTTTTGATGATGAATGGTATGCCAATCTTCTTCAATTGTTTTATTCCTGGTATAGTAAAACATATGATTGTCAGATTTCTACTCTACTATGTCCTTGTGAAATCCTGGCATGGCATTGTTGGTTAATGCGCTGGACTGCAAAGTTGGTTAGAACTGCAAAGTCAGCAGTTCAAACTCACCAGCAGCTTCTTGGAAACCCTATACAGGGTTGCTATGGTTGGAACTGACTCTACGGTACTTAACAACAACAACAGGACCTTATAGTCAAAAAGCAGTATTACTCCACATACTTTGTAAGTTAAAATCATTTTTACTTCTTCTCATTCCATTGTGATTGAGATTAAGTATAATAGCCAGTGATCTAAGTATAGTGAAGAAGAGGGAAACAAGTATATAGACGACATGAAAAAAGTTAGTTGGTGTGTGTTTTTCTACTACTATTACTTTAATAACAGATACAGTTAATGATTCCTAAACATGAGAACAACAGGTATTTTTTATTGTATGCTCACTATGAGTCAGGCATTATGCTAAACTCTTGACCTACTGAAAGGCAGTTAATGATTTATTATGGCTCTTCTAGCCATTGCTGCATTCTATTATGTATCTGGAGTCTTGGTGTAGTATAATCACTGGACAACTATCACAAGACTGATGGTTTAAACCCACCAGCCACTCCTTGGATCTCCTATGCAGAGTTGCTATGAGTTAGAACTGACTTAAAAGTACAAAGTACTTAGTAACAGCAACAACAAAGTAAGGAAAAAGAGAGGAAGTAAGAGTTCAAATTAGAGGGGATGCACATGGAAAATGGAGAAAGGAAGGGAAGCAAAAGGGTGACAAAAGGAAAAGGAATGGAAATGGGAAGAGGGTTGGGAAGGGAGTAGGGGAAAGCTAGGTCTTTGCTGGGACTATACAGTGAATTGTTAATCCATCCTTCTCTGGCTAATATGGATGTTACTAAAAGTAATCCCTGCTCTCTGGCTTCTAGTTGGGTTTGGCCAATGGAGACGCCCAGTAGATGATTGTAGAGAACCAGGAGAGTGAGGTAAGAGTGATTTTGCCTGAGGCTAGGTTGTGCTTTCCTTTCTAGAACTCTCTCCTTTCAGTTTCAAACCACTGTGTCCTGGTCTTTGTTATAAACAGTATCTTCTCAAATGTTCCATTTGCTTGCTGTTGGGGATCTGATTAGTGTGAGGAGATGGGAGTAGGGATGAATTCTGTGAAAGATTCTTGGGAAATGATGGAAAGAAAATAAAGACAACCATGAATACAACATCCAGGTTCTTTCTCATAGGTTAACAATGCATCAATTATTACTATGCTTAATGAACAACATAAATATTTGGAGGTGTAAGGGAGACAACCATTAAAAGGGGCAGAAAGACTGAACACATACAGCTAAATAAGACTAAAGAAATACAATGAATGTGGGATTATATAGCTGTTCCACTGACCTTGAGCCAGTTCTATAAGCTGATTTACAGAAGTCAAAAGTCTTCTACTATTTTATCTTTAACATTTTTCTGAATTTTTAATTGATTCGGAAACTCTGTACAGGGTCGCTATGGGTCGGAACCGACTCGGCAGCACTTAACAACAACAACAACAATCTAGAGAATAGTTATAAATTTCAGTTGCTAAATTCTACAATTTTATGTTATTATTGCAAATTCTGAAGGACTAATCAAAAATACTTTTATATAATGAAATACCATATCTGCAAATTAAATAGGAAGCTGCTGTCTGGTCACTGAAATGAATTCTCTCTTTTGTTATTAAATTAGCAGGTCTGTAGGAGTCCTGGTGTGGCATTGTGGGTTAATGCACTGGACTGCAAGGTTGGTTTGACCAGCAAGTTCGGTGGTTCAGGCTCACCAGCAGCTCCTCAGAAACTCTATACAGGGTTGCTATAAGTTGGAAGTGATGGCATTTAACAACAATACAACAAAGAGGAATGAAAGATGTAAACATAACCAAGGAGCCCTGGTGACAGAGTGGTTAAAGAGTCTGCTGCCAGCCAAAAGCTTACTGGTTCAAGCCCACTATCTGCTCCATGAGATAAAGGTGTGTCAGTCTGCTTCCGTAAAGACCACAGCCTTGTAAACCCTAAGGAGCAGTTCTACGGCGTCCTATAGAGTCACCATGAGTCGGCATTTACTTGATGGTAATAGCTTCTTTTTCTGAGTTTTATCAGTTAAAAGTCACTCAACAATTTCTGTAATAAAATATTCCAATTATATTCAAGGATTAACATGAGAACACCCAGATTCCTAGGTGAATTATTACTGAATTAATATTAACCCCTAGGCTAAGAATGTAGGGAGTATTTTTTTAAAGTGGCTAATGTAAGGAGATATGCTACTGATCTCTTAATCTGATCACATCCTGCAAGAGTTATTTGCCCAGGGGTCTGAACTACACTAATAAAATCAAAGAACATAAAAACTGGCAGAAACAGCTCAGAAATTGGGGAAGCATTATTATGAATAGCAACAAGTATGGCAATGCATATGTAAGAGGGTAACTAGAGTCAATATAACCATGGTTCTTTCATGATTTAGAATAAAGAGAGAGTTATGGCTCATCTGCTAAATGATCTACTGGGTAGATATTTATAGATTATTATACAGTATATTATTAAGGCTAAGTTTGGTTAAAAACAAATAGAGAAAAGAGCAAATGGCACAGACAGGCTTTTACTAAGGCCATCATTTGTAATACTTCTCAGGAAAAATTTCTTTCAGAAAATTTTCAGCATAGTTAATGTGCCATAGAAGGACTCTCCATTTTAGGAGTGCATAAATCCACATAAACTGCTATAATAAGGATTCATCCTGTAGTCCTTTTGGCATAAATGCACATCTGGACTCTGTTTGTAATGAAATCAATTCAAAGCCCCACAGTGCATTAGTAACAAAAATGTTCAACATATTGCAACCAAATAAGCCCTGCAAATAAGTCTGCAAGATCCTGTCACACAGGTGCATACTCTTAACACTGATCAATGATAAGGTTTCAGAACATTTCTAAAATAGCGTAAGATTCCAAAGGTATTTTTTTTATTGTAATTATTATTTCCACAGGAAAATCCATATGTATGCATGCTAAAAGCTTTTGCTTATTTCATGGACTTCTATATCTATAGCTCACATTGCCATAGACATCTTATTAATAATAAAATTATTCTATGAAGTTCTGCCTGGATTAAAGAAGTTCATGGATTTGTACTTTAACAGCAGCAAAATTTTGAATTAGCTCTCAGCATATCAGATATTGTCTTAACTCCTACATGAAATTAAAATGCACTAATTTTACACAAAGGGACCAATAAGCAGCATCATGATAAAAGGAGAAAAGATAAGGGTTTCATGACACTTGGATTCTTAAGCAATACTCATGGAAGCAGCAGTTAAGAAATAAAAAAGCATACTGCATTGGGAGAATCTACTGCAAATGACCTTTAAAGTGCTGAAAAGCAAATATTTCATCTTGAGGACTAAGGTGTGACTGACTCAAGTCATAGAGTTTTCAATAGCCTCATATGCATGTGAAAGCTGAACAATGAAAACAGAGAACAAAGAAGGACTGATGTCTTTGATTTCTGATGTTGGTGAAGAATATTAACTAGACCATAGGTGACCTGAAGAACATGCAAATTTGTGTTTAAGGAAGCATAGCCAGAATGCCCTTTAGAAAAGAATATGGTAAGACTCTGTCTCATAGACTTTGGATATGCCATCAATAGTAACCAGTCCCTAGAGAAGGACTGCATTCTAGGTAAGGTCAGTGAAAAAGAGGAAGACCTTCAACAAGACGGACTGACACACTGGTTGCAACAATGGAGCCAAATACTGTGACAATTGTGAGGACAGTAATAAGATCTTGCAGGGTTTCATTCTACTACACTTAGGATCATTATGAGTATGACACCTAATAACAACAATGATGTTTCCATTATAAATTTTTTTTTAATTTAGTAATTTTGTTCTCTGAAGTTGTAATACAAAAACAAAGTATCTAGGTTTAGCAAAGCCTTCTTTGTGAGGCATGAGATTTACCTTCTGTGTTATGTGATTGACCCAAGGAGAAGAACAGTTGCTGAGATCTGGTCCTTGGGGATCCCAAATTCCATCAGGAGCAAGACATAGATAAGTTGATACACCTATAATAATGAAAACAATAAGTTTGTTGCCAATATTCAAACCATCTTTCTTAGAACGTCTTCACATCTAAATCATGCTTAAAAATGAGCAAAGGCTACTTGACATTTGAGAAATGGAGCTCTGGTAGCGTAGTGGTTATGAATTGGGCTGCGAGCCACAAGGTCAGCAGTTCGAAACTACCAGCTGTTCCATGGGAGAAAGATGAGGCTTTCTGCTCCCATAAGGATTTACAGCCTCGGAAACCCTGTACAGGGTCGCTATGAGTTGGAACCGACTTCACAGCACATAACCACCACCACTAAAACAACTAGAAAAAAATGCAATACTTTCAGATAAGATAGTAGGTATGGGGTTGATGAGAGCTGAGATCCAGTATCTCTGTGCGTGAAGCTTACTGCTAAAGTTTTCAGAGGCAAGGTAACAATTGCACCTTAAAGGAATAAAAATTCCTTTTTTAAAAAAAAAGGAAATCAAGACTGGAAAGTACATGCTATCTTTGGGAAACTTCAATATAGGTAACTGGTGTCTACTCAATGGGTGGATGAATTTTATGGAGTTGGGAGGCAAGCAGGGTTGGATCAGGAACTCATTCATATATAATTTTCAAGTGTTGGGAAATCAATAAAGAACATTAAGCAGAGGGAAAGAAAGATAAAATTTAGGCATTAGAAATATCTGAGCAACATCCTGGATGTTGAAATTTGGGGAATGATGTGAAGTTTGTAAGAAGTTATTACTATGAGCACCTGAACTAGATAATAACAAAAGAAACAGAGAATGGGTAACCATAGCACCAAGGTGTATTGACATTTACTGAAAACTTCAGAAGATTTTGTTGTTTTTCTTGTTTAACCTTTCCTAATTCTCACAGAATAACAACATATTTCTGTAGTGTTTGCTGTTTGCAAAATGTTTGCTTTCAAATAGATTATTACACTAATCTTCACAACAAACTTCTGATATGACAGACGGTAGGGATGATATTATTATTATATCTCTTTTCAAGATGAAGGAACTGAGACCAAGACATAAGGGACAGAGTGAAAAATTGAGGTACATCTCAAAATAAAGCTTTCTGATTCAATACTACAGAAAATAATTAAGAATAAATATACCTCATTCCCAGTTTCATAAAAGAAAGTAAGATTTCTGAATATTTCTGTGCACTTTTAGAAAAAAATAGTATACCCTCTAGTCTTGCTATCACTTCAAATATAATGGAATTCAGAATGATATATCATACTGGAATTTTTCTTGGAAAAACAAGCCTCCTTAAAGTAACTAAGTCAATATCACTCAAAGAAAAAGTCAAGAACACCTAAAGACACCGTTCTTAAAAATGCTCATGTAGTGATATCCATTGTGTATTTATTTACATATTTTAGCAAAAAATTAATTAATCTAGTGTTAATCTTATAAAACTCCATGTGTATAACATTAATAAAAGTAGAATTATTTTTTACTTGACATTATATTAATATATTATCATCATGGATATTATTAATCATATCAATAATAAGTAGTTGTTGTTGTGATGTGCTGTGGAGTCGGTTCCGACTCATAGCGACCCTACACAGGGTTTCCGAGGCTGTAAATCTTTACTGGAGCAGACCGCCTCATCTTTCTCCTGTGGAACCGCTGGTAGTTTCGAACTGCTGACCTTGCGGCTCACAGCCTGATTCGTAACCACTACGCTACCAGAGCTCCTTTATTAGTAATCATATCAATAATAAGTAGCGCAAAGTAATATTGCACTCTTATGAGAAAACAATGCAGGATTGTTCTCAGTAGTAGATGGACCAGTAAGTGAGGTTGGCAGGAGGTTGGCTCCTGCCAGTATTTGTTGTTGTTAAATGCCATCGAGTCAATTCTGACCCATAGCGACCCCTTATAGGGTTTCCAAGAAGCTACTGGTGAGCTTGAACCACTGACCTTGCAGTTCAAACAACTTTACAGTCTGCAGCATTAGCCCACAGCGCCACACCAGGACTCCTGTATTGTTGGCACGCCCACCCAACACACACACAAAACAAACAAACAAACATGACCCTTTGGTAACTAGAAGACTTGCAAAAAGGATCAAAAAGCTTTTTCTTATGTTAAATTTTAGGTAAATATTTCAAATAACACCTTAGAATATAAATATTCTTGACTCCTTTATCTTCCAGTAAGTGTCTTCCAGTTGGTGATAATCATGAGACTAACTCCCAGCAACCAAGTGATGACTGCATAGAATCACTGTCTCTCTGGAGTAGCTGGAACACCTAGAAACCTGACACAAAGGTTGACAACTACTGACCTCACACTCACTTATTCCCACCAAAATCTCATCTGGACTTCTTCAGATAGCATTTGCAAACTTTGACGACACATTGCAATTTAGCTAAATTCAGAATTTAACCAAATATGAAGTGATATATATTTATAGTAATTGTCAGTGTAGTATTTTAGGGTGGCCTTACCTATTGTTCCTGCAGGGCACGGCTGCTTTGCCATTTGTCCTTGACGGGTCTTAAACCACATGATTTCTCGGGCTTCCACAGCCTCACAGCTCTCTTCAAGAGCTGGAACTTGGGATGATGCTGATGGAACATGTGTGGTAATGTCATCAACCACATCTACAGATGGAGATGGGGTGCTGGTACTCCTGTTTTTCCTTCCTGACATTGATGGGGTAGTACTCCTCCCTGGACTCCAAGTTGTGGTTCGAAGAGTTGTACTGGTGGTGGTACTTCCCAAGCCAAGAGATCCTGTAGTAGAGATTTCTGAAATAAAAATCAAAAGAAAACACCCACATTGCTTGTTCAGTCTAAGCCTCAGGATGTCCTACTACTTACTTCAGAAACAACTTTTTTGACAGTAGGAAGAATGATCAACACCGCAAAAGAAAGCTAACAGCAAGGTATCAAACTGTCATTTGAATGCTAAATTGAATCACTGCTAAGCATAACCTGTTGCTGCCAAATAGGTTAAAACTCATGTTAAAAAGTAGAACTTACTCATTGGGTTTTTGTAACTGTAATGTTATCAGGAACAGATTGTCAGACATTTCTTCCAAGGTAGATTGGGTGGATTCCAATTAGCACCTTAAATTACTACAATGCCACTGCCATCAAGTTGATTCAGACTCAGTGACACTATACAAGGTTTCTGACACTAAATATTTATGGGCACAAACTGTCTCATTTTTCACTCATGGAGTGGCTGTGCCAATCATTTGTACAAACTAACAACTTTTTTGTTAACGGTTCTTTTCAAAGTAGATACATACATACATACATACATATATACATTGTTATGTGTATGTTATTATATAAAATGCAACACAAAGTAACTACTGTTTTATTAATACAGTTCAATTCTTCAGTAGGCTTATTAATGCTTCTGACCTTTTTGACAAGCACGGGATTAAACTGGAAGCGCTTTGCTTTCAGACTTTCAGATTAAGTATAGAAAGGCACAGAGCTATATATAATCCTCATTCTGTAATAACTGTAACATGTGTTTCTAAACATTTGGCAAATATGTGGAAGTGGGAAAAAAAGGTATCAGAAAATCAAATTGCTCACAAGTTAAAAGAATAAGAAGCAATTCTGAAAAGTTTCCTTAACACAAATTAGAGTAGTTTATAGTAATCTCCCCTATGATCTTAAAACTTCCTGCCTTAACCAATTATACACGGAGTTTAAGTAATTTCCAATTGCTTATTATGATGCAATGAATGATTTAATGTTTTATTTCTTACCATAGATTTTGTTATTCTCATCAAACTACTTTTTATCCTGGTAGGTCTGAGAAGCAGAGGTGGGAAAACAAACTGATAGGATTATCTACATTCTTTAGGAGTGATTATTAACAGGGTTAATGTGGTTGTAAAAACTTGGAACTCTAACATGGATATAAAATGAGCCATCTCAGAAGCAGAAGTTAGGGGATCTTACTACCATCTGGAACATCTGGCCCTCGGACTATATAATTAGGCCCAGGAAATCATGTGGTTTTGTCCTTCCAAGATAACCACAGTTCCAACCATCACATTGTTGTTGTTAAGTGCTGTTCAGTTGGTTCCCATCTACAGCAACTGTATATAGGGTTTCTGAGGAACAGCTGGTGAGCTTGAACCGCTGACCTTGCAGTTCACGCAGCTTTGCAGTCTGGCACATTAACCCACAGTGCCACACCAGAACCATCACATTGTTGTTGTTGTTAAGTGCCGTCGAGTTGGTTCCGACCCATAGCGACCCTGTACAGGGTTTCCAAGGCTGTAAATCTTTAGGGGAGCAGAAAGCCTTATCTTTCTCCTGCGGAGCCGCTGGTAGTTTCAAACTGCTGACCTTAAGGTTCGCAGCCCGATTCGTAACCACCAGGGCTCCTTAGAACTGTCACATTAGGGATGAGTTAATTCAATGTTTGACCAAATATATGTTGTTGTTAAATACCGTGGAGTCAGTTCCAACTCATAGTGACCCTGCACAGGATTTCCGAGGCTGTGAATCTTTACGGGAACAGAAATCCTCTTTTTTCTCCCGTGGAACAGCTGGTAGTTTCTAACTGTTGACCTTGAGGCTCGCAGCCTGATTCGTTAACCACTATGTTACCAGATCTCCTTTGACCAAATACATAGCTGGCTAATTTTTAAAGTGATAATTTTGTATGGTCCGTGAATGATGTTATAAATTTTGGGGGGAAAAATAAAGGTTCCCAACTTCTGATCTAGAAAGACTAGCCAGGAGTGGAGTGTGTCCTATGGACTGAAAGATCCCTGCACATTGAACCTCCTCTACCCAGGGAAAGAAAACAGAGAAGCAGCAGAAGAACGGCAACAGCAAAATCAAGAGCCAAAGCATGAAATAGAACAGTGGGCTTCCCAGAACATGAAAAGAGTAAACTGCCTAGCTTCAGACAGAAAGCTAACTTGTAGAGTGGGGTGCCTCCAGGAATTTATTTGGAAAGGCTAGGATTGCCAGACCTGAGTGCTTTTGGACTAAGATTTATAGTTGAGTGGAATGCCCTTTGGGTATTTATCAGCATTCCTAAAAGAACTTTGTAACTTTATCCAAGCAGGGCAGAGGCTAGGTCAAAGGTCTAAAGGCCAGAGAGAGGCTTGCCTAAGGGCACAGCTGAGAAGAGGCTGTCTTGATTTGAGGAACTATGCCCAGAGCATTTCTGATTTGAATTGTAAACTGTTAATTTCCCTAATCCACCACTTGTTGTTATTGTTAAATG
>NW_006408758.1:1511783-1512246 GCF_000296735.1 Chrysochloris asiatica
GCCCATGAACTGACTGGCAGATTTCAACTACTGACCTTGCAACAGTTATAATCGGTGCTCCCTTTATATATACATGCCACATACATATTGTTATGTGTCAGAACCAACTCGATGGCACTTAACAACAACATATATTGTTGTTGTTAAGTGCCATCAAATCGGTTCAGACTCATAGTGATCCTATATAGAGATTCCAAACAACATCAGGTAGGTTTGAACCACCAATCTTGTGGTTGCCAGTCCAGTGTTTATCCTACAGTGCCACACTAGTACTCTCTCTCTCTCTCTCTGATATATAATATATATAAATTGTTGTTGTTGTTAGGTGCCATCAAGTCAGTACCAACTCATAGCGACCTTAAGCAAACAGAACGAAACACTGCCCAGTCTTGGGCTAACCTCACAATTGTTGCCACATTTGAACCCACTGATGTTGCCACTTTGCCAATCCATCTCGCTAGGG
>NW_006408758.1:1521004-1523431 GCF_000296735.1 Chrysochloris asiatica
GGGTCACTATGAGTCAGAACCAACTTGACAGCATTTAACAACAACAACAATTCCAAAAGGGAGCATACAGCAGTGAGCAACATAAATTAAAAATAAAACTCTTTTACATTATGTTGTAATTGTTTTTTAGGTGCTGTTCACTACAAAAAAAATACCCCAACAAAACACTACACACTACCTGGTCCTGTACCATCCTCACAACTGCAACATTTGATCCCATTATTGCAACCATTGTGTCCATCCATCTCTTTGATGGGTTTCCACTTTTTCACTGACCTCTCTCTGCTTTACCAACCAAACATGTTGTCTTTCTCCAGGGACTGTTCCTGCATGATAACATGTCCAAATACATGAAACAAAGTATTGTCATCCTCACTTCTAAGAAGCATTCTGGGTATACTTCTTCCACGGCCGATTTGTTCATTTATCTGGCAGTCCATGGTACTTAAAGTATTTACAGATGAAGACCGAAGACTACATCTTTCAGTATGGATTACGTCTCAATATAAAGAAAACAGAATTCTTTGCAAACACCATAATCTAAACGCTTAAATTCTTCACTCTTCCTTATTCACTGTCAAGTTTTTGCACACATATGAAGCAGTTGAAAATAATATGTTTTATGTCATTCAAATTGAATTGTAAGAACTCAAAATGACAAATTTATTCATTTACGCTTTAAAGAAGTCTTCTGCAGCAGATTTGCCCAATGCAGTGCATTGTTTACATTTCTTGACTCCTGCCTCCATGAGTGTTGATCCAACTACAAGAAAATCCTTGACACATTTAATATTTTCCCGATTTATCATGATGTTTTTTATTGGTCCAGTAGTGACAATTTTTGCTTCCTTTACTTTGAGGTATACTACATACTGAAGTCTGTAGTCTTTAATTATCAGTAATTGTTTCAAGTTTTCTCCATTTCAAAAATTAAGGTTGTGTCATACACATATTGAAGTTTATTAATGATCCTTTTCTAATCCTATCTCTTCTACACAGTTCAGCTTCTCAGACTACTTGCTCAGTATACTGATTAAGTATGGTCAAAGTATACAACGCTGACACACATCTTTCTGATTTTAAACTATTCAGTATCCTCTTGCTCTGTTTGAACTATTGTCTCTAGATCTATATATAGGGTCTACAGGATAGTGCTAGAAGCCAAGAATTAATCATGGAAATTAATCCACAATTTTATAACCTATAAACATATCTTAAATTTCATATTGGGGAGTGTCAAAAGTACATGTAAGACTTTCCAAGAGCCAACTGCATACTCTTTTTGGTCATTTAAAAGCCCCATGAAGGCAGAGAAAGTTTTGCTCAGCAACCATTCGCAGAGCTTGAATTTAGTCTGACACATAAAATGAACAACGGATATTTATACTACTAATCTGAACAGCCTCCACATTAATATTACTCACTCACTTTCATGTAGTTGTGCCCAACTCATAGTAACCCTGTATAGGGTTTCAGAGACTATGGATATTTACAGAAGCAGAAAATCTCATCTTTCTCCCATGGAGTAGCTGGTGGGTTTGAACTGCCATCCTTGAAGTTAGTAGTTCAGTGCATATGCTATAGTTCCAATAGAGCTAGGACTTGATAAAATTATCATAAGGAGCCCAGGAGTTGCAGTAGTAAGTGCTTGGCTTCTAATCAAATGGTCCTTGTTTGGAACCTCCAGCCACTCTGCAAGAGAAAATGTGGCAGTCTGCTTCTATAAAGATCTATGTTCTTACTGTTGTGCTCTAGCAAGTCTGTATAGGGTTTCTGAGGGGTGGCTGGTGAGCTTGAACCTGGTGACCAGGTCAAATCGACTTTGCAGTCCAGCGCATTAACCCACAGCACCAGCCTTGGAAAAGTTATATTGCAGTTCCATTCTGCCCTATACAGTTGTTATAAATTGGAATCAATTAAACGACTATGGGTTGTAAATTTCACACCCAGAGGTGATCAATCTCTATCTCTCTCTCTTTTTTTTTTTTTTTTTTTTCACTACTTTTACCACTCTGAGCTAAACCTGCTATAGTCCTTTTTTTCCCCTTGGTAAAAATACAGAAAAATATGTTCACAATCCATAGTTTCTAAACACAATGATGAATGACACTCATTTGTATCCCTCAAGTTGTTTCAACATTGTCTTTATTTGTCTTTCAGTTTTTTCACTTCCTTTTATTTAATCTTCCAGTTCCCTCCTTTCTACCCTTAACTTCTCATTTTTGCTTAAAGAGCTGTTGACCCTTTAGTTTTAATAGATAATTGAAAACACAAGCACACACAAATGCAATACTCTAAAGTGAGAACATTCATTCTTTGAACTAAACTGTTGCTTAGTTTAAAGTTGTCTTCAGGGAATCATTTTAATTTGAAGTTTGTAGAGCAACACAGGGCTATAGAATCAGGAACTCATCCAGTCTCAATAGG
>NW_006408758.1:1523531-1530257 GCF_000296735.1 Chrysochloris asiatica
TATGTAATTCTCTCATTATGAAAAACCACTTACCAACTCAAAAAATAATCATGGAGAATATGAGTACAAAACAAAAAAAAAAAAAAAAACAAGTTTTCAATTGAATACACATTTGTGCATCAAAAAACAGTGATAAAAGAGATAGTAATTTTTAAAAGTAAAAAAAAAAAAAAAAAAACAAGTTTTCAATTGAATACACATTTGTGCATCAAAAAACAGTGATAAAAGAGATAGTAATTTTTAAAAGTTCAGTTTGTGATGAACTGTACAGTATGGAAGGCTACTGACTTAAGTTCCAACAGCATATCTGTATTAAACTAAGTCAGTATGGAACTTATTTCTTTGGAACTGTGCCATAGGGAGATGTCTACAAGCAAGGTTACACCATTCCATTTGACCTTAAGTAGAATAAGAGTAAATTCTAAAAGCTGTCCCTGATCTCTCATCTCCTCCACTCCATTTACTGCTATCTAAGATTCCCCAGAGCTCTACTCAATGCCAGCTTTTGGCAGAATTAAGTATTAGTGATATACACACTGTCACCAGTGTCCAAGAAAGAATTTATCACATTGCTAGGCACTGGAAAAAGAAAATTCAATGAGGAGTCATACCAATACACTGATAAGAGAATTGCCAGCCCTATCATAGACTATAAGAGTTTGTCTTTCTCTATTTTCCAGCAAGAAAAAAGCAATATAACACATTGAAAAAGTATACACTGAAAGTGTGCACTAGTGTTTAAAGTGATGACATAGCTAGCTTAATAAAAATGTGTTATTAAGAGCCTCTTATGGATGGTTTGGCGCTGTGGGCTAATGTGTCAGACTGCAAAGTCTCTGAACTGCAAGGTCAGTGGTTCAAGCTCACCAACTGCTCCTTGGAAACCTTATACAGGGTCACTATGGGTCAGAATCAACCTGAAAGCACTTAACAAAAACAACAACAATGGCTGTGTATAAAACTGACTCAACTACACTTAACAATGACAACATGGCTGTACATCAAGGAAAGTTCACTGTATAAAAGAAAGTAAGTTTGACTGACTTAACACTATCAGAATTGTCCAATTTTGTTCCTTATTGTATAATTGTTTATTGTGCTCATTGTGTTTATAGAGATTATTGTTGTTGTTAGGTGCTTTCACGTCACTTCTGAATCACAGTGAGCTTTATGTACAACAGAATGAAACACTGCTAATTCTTTGACATCCTCACAATTGTTGTTGTTTGAGCCCTCTGTGTGTTGCAGTCACTTAGTCAATCTATCACATTGGGATTCTTACTCTTTTTGCTTATCCTCCATTTTACCAAGCATTATGTCCTTCTCCAGGGGCTGGTCCATCCTTATAACATGTCCAAAGCACATGAGTCTTGCCATCATTGTTTCTAAGAAGCATCCAGGCTGTACTTACAAGACAGATTTTTTTCATTTTTAAGGCAGTCCAGGGTATATTCAATATTATTTACCAACAAAATAATTCAAAAGCATCCATTTTTATTGAGCTTCCTTATTCATGATCAGCTTTCATGTGCATATGTGGTGATTGAAAATACCATGGCTTGGGTCTGGCCTATCTTAGTCCATAAACAAATGTTTGCTTTGTAACACTTTAAAGAGGTCATATGCAGCAGATTTGCCTAATGCAATACATCATCTGATTTCTTAACTGCTGCTTCTATGGGCCTTGATTGTGAATCCAAGTAAAATTAATCCTTAAGAACTTCAATCTTTTCTCTCTTTGTCAGGATGTTGCATATTAATTCAGTTGTGAGGATTTTTATTTTCTTTATGTTGAAATGTAATCCATACTGAAGGCTGTAGTCTTTGGTCTTCATAAGCAAGAGTTTCAAGTCCTTTTTACTTTTAGCAAGTAAAGGTCTGTTATCTGTATTATCATAAATTGTTAACAAATCTACCTCCAATCCTAATGCCGCATTCTTCTTCAAATAGTCCATCTTTTTGGGTTATTTGCTCAGGAAACATATGATGAATAAATATGGTAAAAGGACAGAACCATGATCTAAATCTTTCCTGATTTTAAATCACAGTTTCCCCTTGTTCTGTTGGGATGGCTATCTCTTAACTTATGAATAGGTTCTGCCTGAGTACAGTAAAGACGTGTGGCATTCCCATGATTTGCACATGTTATCTCTAATTTGTTATGACCCACAGTCTAATGCCATTGCATCATCAATAAAACACAGTTAAACATCTCTCTGTCAGTCTCTGCTTTCAGCCAAGATCCATTTGATATCAGCAACAATATCCCTCATTCATTTCCTCTTCTGAATCAGGCTTGAATTTTTGGCAATACCCTACTGATGTACTGCTGCAATCTTTTTGAGTTATCTTCAGTAAAAGATTACTTGTGTATAATATTAATGATATTTTTCAATAATTTCCAAATTCTGTTGGATCATCTTTCCTTGGAATAGACACAAATATGGCCTCTTCCATTTGGTTGGACAGGGAGCTATCTTTCAAATTGTTTGGCATAGAGAAGTCAGCATCTCCAGCACTGTATCCATTTGTTGAAACATTTTAATTTAATTGCAATCTTACCAATTCCTAAGGAACTCTGGTAGCATAGTGGTTACCAGTTAAGCTGTTAACTTCAAAATCAGAAGTTTGAAACTACCAGACATTCCCCAGGAGAAAGATGAGGCTTTCTGCTCCCATAAAGATTTACATCCTCGGAAACTCTATACAGGGTCAATTCCAGGAGCCTCACTTTTTGCCAATGTCTTCAGTGCGGTGGATTTCTTCCTTTAATACCATTAGAAATGGTTGAACACTGACTTATTCTTTTTGGTACACTAAGCTGTGTAATCCTTCCATCTTCTTTTATGTGTCCAGCAGGGTTCAATATTTTGACAAAAAAAATCCTTTAATATTATAATTTGCAGCTTGCCTTTTTTCTTCAGTTCTTTCAGCTTGAGGAATTCTGAGTATGTTCATCCCTTTTGGTTTTCTAATCAATCATTTTTAAATAATATTTACTTTGTCTTCTCCAGCCACCATTGAAATGTTCTGTTACACTCTTTTACTTCATTTTTTATTCAATAATACATATTAGTGTTTTCATAAAATTGATGGGGAAAATGCTATGTTTTACCTTATAATTAATATTACTGATTGAAAAGTTTAATTTCTCTGTCCCCTGACATTTCCTCTCCATAGTTTCATTCATCCTTATGATTTGGTAATATATTTTTTTCCTTCATATTGCCTTGAAAGAATAAATGTTTTATTTCACAGGCTATAGAATGTTATTACATGCTACAGATGATAGAGTATACTAAAGAAAAACTTTAAGAATAGTCAACATTTGTACATTTTACAATGTTTTGCTTTAAATATATTATCTCATTTAAATCTACCAAAAATATAAATGGTAATTATTATTATTAATTCCCTGGGGCCGGCATAAATTATTAATTCCTTGCATAACTAGCTAAAACGTTGGTGGTTACAATCCTCTGTCCATTCAGAGGTACCTCAGGTGACAAGCTTGACATCTGCTTCTGCAAGACCACAGTCTTAACAACTCAATTGAGAAGTTTTAATCTGTGTACATGGGACTGCCATGAGTCAGAAGTGAATCTGTACACAGACCAGAACAGAACATGGGAATAATAAATACTTCCAGATCAAGGAAGGTGTGAGCCAGGGTTGTATCCTTTCATCATACTTAAGTAATCTGTATGCTGAGCAAATAATACGAAAAGTTGGATTATATGAAGAAGAACATGGCATCAGTATAAGAGAAGGACCCATTAACAACCTGCAATATGCAAATGATACGGCATTTTTGCTGGAAAAGTTCTTACTGATGAAGATCAAATACTACAGACTTTAGTATGGTTTGCATCTTAATGTAAAGAAAGCAAAAATCCTCACAGATGAACCAAGAAATAACTTCATGATAAATGGAAAAAATATTGAAGTAGTCATTTTGCTTGGATCCATAATCAACACTCATGTTAGCATCAGTCAAGATATCAAATGGTTGTCGTAGTAGGCAAAACTGCTGCAAAAGACTTTTTTAAAGTATTCAAGAGCAAAGATGTCAGTTTGATAACTAATATACCCCTGACCCAAGCTTTGGTGTTTTCGGTAGCCTCATATGCATGTGAAAGTTGGACAATGAATAAGGAAGACCGTAGAAGAATTGGTTCATTTGAATTATGATGTTGGAAAAGAATATTGGCAGTACCATGGTCTGCCAGAAGAACACGCAAATCTGTGTTGGGAGAAGTACAGTCAGAATGCTCCTTAGAAGCCAGGCTTCTAAGAATGAGGATAGCAAGACTTTACCTCTCATATTTCAGACATGTTATCAGTAGAGACCAGTCCCTAAGGAGGACATCATACTAGGTAAAGTGAAGGGTCAGCAAAAAAGTGGAAGACCTCCAACAAGATGAATTGGCACAGTGGCAGCAGAAATGGACTCAAGTACAACAGTTGTGAGGGCGGCATAGGACCTGGCACAGTTTTGTTCTGTTGTACATAAGGTCACTATGAGTCGGAGCCGACTCAACAGCATCTAACAATAACATCATCAAAAATGGCACACCGAATTATTTCAAGGATTCTAGAACTACAAGTTCTCTATGACCCCTTAGGAGACTGAAGGAAGTTTAAAAAAAATCTTGTAAAACATTAGTATCCTAGATTATAAGACATTTTATTTTGGATGGGCATGTTTTGAATAATGTTAAACCTAAGAAAGATTGTAAAACTATAAAATGTAATAAAGTCAGAATGGGCTTCAATTCCCAGTAGAATATTTATCTCCTAGTTATGGAGTCCTGGTGTAGTGCTGTAGGATAAGCACCGGCCTGCTAACAGCAAGACTGGTGGTTCAAACCTGCCAGCTGCTCCTCAGAAACCCTATAGATGTTCTCTTTGAGTTGTGACTAACCAGATGGCACAACAACAATTTATTACGAGCATGGATTTTCTTCTTAATTGTCCTTCATTATTGTCATTGTTTCCTTTCCTAGCTAAATACTTACCCTCATGGTTTCCCCTTTATAATTTTCATTTGTAACATATAATATTTTTGCTATCTATATAAGACTTCCCAGTACTCGTCAGTTTGTCATACTGTGGTGGCTTGTGAATGGCTGTGATTCTGGAAGCTATGCCACGGGTATTTTATATACCAGCAGGGTCACCCACAGTGGACAGGTTTCAGATGAGCTTCCAGAAGAAGACAGACTAGGAAGAAGGACAGACTAACTACTTGCAAATATTTAGTCACCAAAAACCCTATGAATAGCAAAACACTGTCAGATATAGTGCCGGAAAATGAGCCCCTCAGGATGGAAAGGGCTGGGGAAGAGCTGCGTCTGCAAAGTAGAGTTTACCGTGATGATGCGAATGGAGTAAAGCATACTTCGGACATATTGTTAGGAGGGACCAGTCACTGGAGAGGGATAAGGTGGAGGGTCAGGTAGAGGGTCAGACAAAAAGAGGAAGACACTCAGCGAGATGGATTGCAAAGTGACAGCATCAATGTGCTTAAGTGTGGCAACAAACTTGTGAGGTTAGCCCAGGACCGGGCAGTGTTTCCTTCTGTTGTGCATAGGGCTGCTATGAGTGAGTACTGACTGCGTGATACCCAACAATAGCAACACATAAGACTTTGGAGTACTGGTGTGGCACTGTGGGTTGATGCCTGGACTACAAAGTCGGTTTGAACCAGAAGGTCTGCAGTTCAAGCTCACCAGCTACTCCTCGTTAACCCTATACAGAGTTGTACTGGATCGGAACCAACTCGACGGCACTTAATGACAACAACATAGAATAATTTCTTTTTCCCTACCCTGCAAGTACTCATTTAAATCCAGGGTCAATTACTGAAGAAATTTTCCCAAGAGTTTGATAGAGGAAATAAGGAAACTAAAAACAAACATTGCCACAAGTAGCTTTTGGCTGCTTATTCAGTGTTCTGGATAGAGTAAGGAATTTTTGCCTGACTCCTATGGATATTAGCTAGTGGCAGCAGATTTTATTATACCTAGTTTTAAAAGAGAAGCAATAATATCAGTCACTAAATTAATGTAATTCTTTTCAGAATCCATTTGTAGTAATTGGTTTCATGATCTCTTGAGACAGTAAAATTCCACTGATTATCAGACATGTGGATGAATATTTATTTATGCAATATTAACCATTTATGTATGCTTCCTGATTCTCTCATAAGTAAAATACTACCCTTATCTTATTGTGGAGTCCTGGTGTGGCACTGTAGGTGCACTGGACTGCAAGGTCTATTTTTTAAGTTTTATTTTTTAATTTTATTTATTTATTTTTTAAATGTTTTATTGTGAATTGTGTGATAGATAGTCTACATGGGAGAACATTAGCTTTACAATCATTCCATCATCTATCATTTCATTAGCATAGTTACCATCCCGTCCATGTATCCTCACCCAACCAAAGGGTGTACCCTGTAAGCCTGCACCCCCACACTCCCCACAGTCCTCAGCCCCTTTCCATCTCCTGATCCCGAGTCCCCAGCCACACCATCTCTTGACATCCATCTGACCTCATCTGCCTCCACCTCAGACCTCATCGCTTCTCTGGGGAGGATCCCGCTCTCCGCTTTTCTCCATTGATTGTACTAGGGTCCTCCCCTCCTAGGCTGAAAAGTTAATCACTCCCCTCCTTGCTACAAAATGTCCACCTTTAGATTTCCAACCCTCACAATCAGTCCTG
>NW_006408758.1:1535757-1544595 GCF_000296735.1 Chrysochloris asiatica
ACATATTGAAGTTTATTAATGATCCTTTTCTAATCCTATCTCTTCTACACAGTTCAGCTTCTCAGACTACTTGCTCAGTATACTGATTAAGTATGGTCAAAGTATACAACGCTGACACACATCTTTCTGATTTTAAACTATTCAGTATCCTCTTGCTCTGTTTGAACTATTGTCTCTAGATCTATATATAGGGTCTACAGGATAGTGCTAGAAGCCAAGAATTAATCATGGAAATTAATCCACAATTTTATAACCTATAAACATATCTTAAATTTCATATTGGGGAGTGTCAAAAGTACATGTAAGACTTTCCAAGAGCCAACTGCATACTCTTTTTGGTCATTTAAAAGCCCCATGAAGGCAGAGAAAGTTTTGCTCAGCAACCATTCGCAGAGCTTGAATTTAGTCTGACACATAAAATGAACAACGGATATTTATACTACTAATCTGAACAGCCTCCACATTAATATTACTCACTCACTTTCATGTAGTTGTGCCCAACTCATAGTAACCCTGTATAGGGTTTCAGAGACTATGGATATTTACAGAAGCAGAAAATCTCATCTTTCTCCCATGGAGTAGCTGGTGGGTTTGAACTGCCATCCTTGAAGTTAGTAGTTCAGTGCATATGCTATAGTTCCAATAGAGCTAGGACTTGATAAAATTATCATAAGGAGCCCAGGAGTTGCAGTAGTAAGTGCTTGGCTTCTAATCAAATGGTCCTTGTTTGGAACCTCCAGCCACTCTGCAAGAGAAAATGTGGCAGTCTGCTTCTATAAAGATCTATGTTCTTACTGTTGTGCTCTAGCAAGTCTGTATAGGGTTTCTGAGGGGTGGCTGGTGAGCTTGAACCTGGTGACCAGGTCAAATCGACTTTGCAGTCCAGCGCATTAACCCACAGCACCAGCCTTGGAAAAGTTATATTGCAGTTCCATTCTGCCCTATACAGTTGTTATAAATTGGAATCAATTAAACGACTATGGGTTGTAAATTTCACACCCAGAGGTGATCAATCTCTATCTCTCTCTCTTTTTTTTTTTTTTTTTTTTCACTACTTTTACCACTCTGAGCTAAACCTGCTATAGTCCTTTTTTTCCCCTTGGTAAAAATACAGAAAAATATGTTCACAATCCATAGTTTCTAAACACAATGATGAATGACACTCATTTGTATCCCTCAAGTTGTTTCAACATTGTCTTTATTTGTCTTTCAGTTTTTTCACTTCCTTTTATTTAATCTTCCAGTTCCCTCCTTTCTACCCTTAACTTCTCATTTTTGCTTAAAGAGCTGTTGACCCTTTAGTTTTAATAGATAATTGAAAACACAAGCACACACAAATGCAATACTCTAAAGTGAGAACATTCATTCTTTGAACTAAACTGTTGCTTAGTTTAAAGTTGTCTTCAGGGAATCATTTTAATTTGAAGTTTGTAGAGCAACACAGGGCTATAGAATCAGGAACTCATCCAGTCTCAATAGGCTTAGTAATGTGTTGAAATAACTATAGATATACAAGGGACTTCAAAAAGTTTGTGAAAAAAATTATCTTTTAATTCCACTTTTACAAGAACTTTTTGAAGCTCCATGATTCAGGAAGTTGCAAAAATAATACAAAGTACTTTTACCCAGTTTACTCTCAGGACACTGACACTAGTTGTTTTGATCTGTTAGCTTGATAAAAAATCTTTTTTGATTTTCACTTTTTTTTTTTTTAACCTGAATTCATTTCTCTCTGTGTGTACATAGTTCTATGTAAATTTATTTCAGTATATTTCTATGTAACCACTACCACACTCAATAAACAGAGCTGCTCTATCACCACAAAGGAACTCTTTGTGTTGTCTCTTTGAATCAGTAGTTACCATTTCTATCCCTTTCCCCTGGAAACCACTGCTTTTCATTTCAATAGTTTCACCTCTTTAACAATGTTATATAAATGGAAGCATTTGACTTTTGAGATTGACTTTTTTCACTAAGCATAATGTTCTAGACTTCCATCCAGGTTATTTACTGCATATATCAATAGGTAAATCATCTCTTTACATCTTTATATGACACCTATAATCTACCTTTCATTTTGAGGTTGGGGTGATCTTTAAAAAATGCAAATCTGCTGTGGTTGCTCTTTAAAAATCTCCCAATGGTTCACAGTATAAATCCCAAAATCCTTAAACATGCAAACTACAGTTTACCAATCTTTCAGTCTCCTTTAGAGTCTCCCTAGACTTGGTTCTCTCTCTTTAGACCACACACTAGATTTATTTGCTGTTTTTCAAAAAGGCCCTTTCTCATTTTCAATGATGTGAATGCCTTTTTCTGGAACACTACCTTCTCAATCTTAGCCCTTTTCACCAACCAGTCCCCACTCACTTTTCATGATTAGTTATTCATTTTGATATCTGCAATATATAATGATTATAGCAGAAAACTGGAAAGAGTGAATGAAACTGTCATTTTAGATTACTGATACTTGAAATTACTATATGGTTGTTTTTAAGATATTAATTCAGAAAAAAATTAGAGATTCCACTTTCCATGACAAACTTTTTTATACTACCAGCTAGACTGAACAATGTAAAGAGAAAGAAACAAACCTACTTATGAGTACCAGCTACTGTACTTTCTAGCTGTGAAACTTTGGGCAAATCAATTAACTAAGGTAATTACTTTCCTCAGAAAAATTTGTAAAATAAACTTATAAATGATAATGTAATATTGCACATTCTGCACAGTTCATGGTACATATTAGACTTGATAGATATTTAAAATATTTGTGTATTTGTGAATATTTAGTTAGATGCATATACTGCAAACATGCAAGCAGCATATGTGCAAAACAAAGAAACAAACATAACATATGACTAGATTATTCCTAGATCCCCCAAAATTATACACTAAGTGTAATTTCTGTATAATAGAAATCATGGCTTCATTTAACAACATGAAAAAATACACTTGTTATCTAATATAGTGCAATTTTATCAGTCAACCCTTATGTACTAAACACCATTTAAAATGTCTTACAATAAAAAATTAAAAGATCAAATACTATGAAAAGAGCTGAAGTTATTTGTAAACATTAAAAAACACAAGCGGATTGAAGATCCAATGTAATTAAAGGTCTTATTATTCAGTAATATTTGTGCCACTTGTTTAACAGTGGTTCGTTTTACGATTATAAACTTCATACATCAATGCTTAAATTAATTTCCAACACTGTGAAGAAAATTAAACTGGCTTATATTTAAAAAAAATGAAAAAAAATTCAATATCAAGAAATGGAAACTTAGCACGTAGTTATAATGAAAGTAAACAGAGAAAGTTGTCCATTTAAGAAGCAGTAAATAAAACTTATCATAACAGAAAAATTAAAACTAGGCCAATTTATCTTAACAAATCAAATTTATGATATAAAGTAATTTAATATTTATTATAACATATTATCTTCAACTATTCAATTTATCTTATATGTAATTTTATATAATAAATGCTATAAAATATTTCACTTTCATATCTCAAAGCAAATAATATTCACTTATAATCAATAAGTGAAATATATATTTATGAATACCTTTCAGATTGAAGACATTTTGTATAAATATTAAATAGATCATTTTATGAAATAATCTTAATAAAATGCAATTAAGTTCCTTAACTCTCCTTTTTCAGTGTTATGAAATAAACTCTTCAAATCTCAAGTAATAGTGGCAGAATTAATTGGATTTGAAAAGGGTTAATAGCTCTGTGGGTTAATGAGCTGGACTGCAAGGTCAATTTGAACCACAAGGTCAATGGTTCAAGCTCACCAATTGCTCCTCAGAAACCCTATATAGTGTTGCTATGGGTTGGAATCAATTCAAGGACAGTTAACAACAAGAGCAACCATCTTATCATAATGAAACTATTTACAGCAGAACAATACACTGCCTCATCCTGTGTCCTGTGCCAACCTCATAATCTTTGCTACATTTGAGCCTGTTGCTGCTGCCACTGTGGCAATCCATGTCTTTGGGGGAATTTTCCTCGTTTTCTCTGCCACTCCACCTTACCAAACATGATATCCTTCCACTGGTCCCTCCTGATAACATGTCTGATGTATGAGAGAAGTCTGGCCATCCAAGGAGCATTCTGTCTATACTTCTTCTAACACAGATTTATTAGTTCTTTTGCAAGTCCATGGTACATTTAATATTCTCCTCTAACACCACAACTCACTTGCATCAATTCTGCTATCAATTCCTTATTCCCTGTCCAACTTTCACATGCACAAGGATGGCAGTTCAAATCCACCAGCTGTTCCTTGGAAACCCTATACAGGGTCACTATGAGTCAGAACCAACTTGACTTACTTGAAAACAACAACAGTAAATACTTCAAAACTTCTTCACCTTCAGTAAGCAAGGTTATATATCTGTGTATCTAACAGGTTGTTAATGAGTCTTCCTCAAATCCTGATGCCACATTCTTCTTCCTATAATCCAACTTCTCAGATTACTTGCTCAACATATAGATTATAGAATTCACACCCTTAAATTCATGAAGGGGAAAAGACAAGACATTCTAGCCAACAGTGCTGACAGACCTCATAGTAGCAGCTGAATAAAACTTTACCAGTCTAGTAGACTTCTGACTAATTCATGGTGACTCCATATGGTTGAGTAGAAGTTATGCATAGGGTTTTCAATGGCTTATTTATTTGGGGGAAAGTATATTAACAGACCCTTTTTCTGAAGCACTCTTGATGTACTTGAATCTATCAAGGGACTCCAAAACACGTTAGCTAGTACAACGATGATTATATCTGTTATTATCTTATTACAACACAACTAGAAGGTCTTGATTCTAGGTCTGAACCAATCAATCTGAATACCAACAATACAGAAATCTAAAGACAGTCTTGAATCACACCAAAGATAAAAAACCAAGAAACCAAAAGACAGTTGTGTGTAAGAGGCTGCCCTGGTCTTTGAGTTCACAGAGAGCCTCTTGTGTTTCCGAAACAGAACACAATCTGTGCAGCTGTGCACCAAGTGGCATCTTATCTATCACATTCCTATCTTCTCAATGCCTGTCAAAGAATTCTCACCCACAATTAGCAAGAAGAACTCAGGTGGACTGTCTGTCCTCCCTTACCTCAAATCCTCAAATTATACACACACACACACACACACACACACACACATATATATATATGGTTGGTTCCTACTCATAGCGACCCTGCACAGGGTTTTTGAGGCTGTAAATCTTTACAGGAGCAGAAAGTCTCATCTTTCTCCTGTGGAACAGCTGATAGTTTTCAACTGCTGACCTTACAGTTTGCAGCCCGATTCATAACCACTACACTACCAGAATGCCATATCCATATAAATATATATACATATACACATACACATACAAATACATATACTGCAAAGTCATTTGAACTGCAAGGTTGGTGGTTCAAGCTTACCAGCTGCTCCTAGAAAACCCTGTACAGGGTTGCTGTGGGTCAACAACAACAACAACCATATATATATATGAATACAGTTGATGAAAATGAAACAGAAAGGGGTCAGGAGCTAAACAGCAACAATGTACAAGTGTTCAGGAAAAAGGGGCAGTGTTAAAAGCTAGTCAATGTTGTGAGTTATTTATAGAAAGTTTATACTGAAAACATTCAAAACAAATGGAAAAAAGGGGGCTGGTAGACACTATGTGACAGGGATCAGTGTTCTCTCCTTTCTCTTAAGTCCCTGAATAATATTATGAATGTCTTGCCAGCAGGTTTTGTTTTTGGTTTTACATTTAGTTTATCATTTAATAAATAACGTCATTTTTTAAATACAAAAGATTAACTGAACAAACAGTTAAACAGAAGAGAAGAAAGATAATATGGACCCTGGCAGACAGTTTCTTAGGTGACTCCCAGGTGTTCAAACCTTTATGCAAGTCCTTTTCTTGAGAGGGTATAGCACCTCATGCACTTGTTTCTACCCTCTAGAATACAGGAAAAAATGGCGGCATTATGAGATTTCATGCATATGATCATACTACTTAAAACTGTGACCTTCTTGTGAAGAGACTTTCACTTTGCTGGCTTTGAAGAAGGAAACTACCAAGTCTTGCGATACTGTGGGTTAATGTGCTGGACAGCAAGGTCACTTTGAACCTCAAGGTCAGCATTTGAAGTTCACCAGTTGCTCCTCAGAAACCTATACAAGCAGCAAAAAACTGAGGTCCTCAGTCTGATATCTGACATCTGATGACATCTGAAAGAACTGAATGCTGCCAACAATCGCGGGGGCTTGCAAACAAATCTTTCCTTAGTGGAGCTTTCAGATGAGAGCTTAGACCTGGCCAGCACTTTGATGGCAGTTTTGCTAAGTTGTGCGTGGACTCCAGACCTCAGAATATCTAAGTGTGCTTGTTTGATCCACTAAGTTTGTGGTCATATTGCTTTATAGCAGTAGATAACTAATCTATGCCATAACTCTTCACAATAGCAAAAATTTATAAATTAGAATAAGAAAGAAAAAAAAAAGTATTTTGACATATTCAGAGCAGAGTTTCTCAATTTTGGCATTATTGACATTTTGGGCCAGACAAGTCTTTCTGGTGGACAGACAGACGTTGTCTTGTACATTTTAATTTATTTTTTAAGAATCTTGGGCTTCTACCTGCTAGATGCCAATAGTATCCATCACCCCAAATTGTGAAAATTAAAAATATATATATATTTCTAGACATTGTCAAATGTCCCTTGGGGGCAAAATCACTGCTGTCTTAGAATCATTGATTTAGAGGAACTTCTTCATTTACCTCTAATCTGTATTTGTTCAACAAGAGGGTTATTGCATGCTGATAATGATTTCAGAATCTTTTAAACAAATAATAATCTGAACATGAAATGGCTAGATGGTTGCTTTTCAATTTGTGAAATAGCTCAAAGGCTGTAAATAAAAGGAAATTGGATAGATTTCAAACACAGATTATGCTTTGCAATTTCTAGTGATTCAGTGCTTCTAAAATATACTCGTGCAAATCACACATTGATATTTAAAAATTGATTTTATTTTGCTGTTTTATTTAAGAAGAACATTCACAATAATATACTATGAAACTAATGAAAAGCAAAATCTATAAAACATTCCAAATGCATATTTGAATTAGGTCTAGGAGGGATGGAGATAGTGAGAAAAAGGGAAATTGTAGTGGCTTCATGCTTTCTGATTTCAGAGATTACATTACACAGAATGAAGTCTGCAAGCCTTTTGTTTATTACATTATATCTGCCTGGCAAAGATGTTCAAATGCCTCAAGTGTCCAGTTGCTTTCTGAGAGAGATCTGAGAATTAAAATTTCCTGCTTCATTGCTACTCCATTCCATGATCACAAATTATTAGTTTTACATAAGCATACTTCATAGATGTGTTCTCAAGTTAAACATTTTAGGAAGAAATCAGGAAAAGCAAACAAACTTGCTCTCTAAAACAAGTTTATATCTTTCCCTTCTCATTTATTACACAGTTGGATTCACATCATTAACATGCAAATCATACTGCACTACAGTGCATTTTAAACAAAAAAGCTGAAAGCAGAGTTTATGATTTTCTTACTGGTAGATAAGTAGATTTTGCCTAAGAAGGTAGAAAGAATGCCAGTGATTTAATGTTCAAAATTTATATACCTTTTTAATATTAATGTCATGGATTCAACTGTGTCCCCAAAGTATATGTGTCAATTTGGTTGGGCCATAATTCTTAGTGGCTTGGCAGTTATGTAATGATATAATTTGGAGTTATATAGGGCAGTGCAGTGAATTATTTATTTGTCTCTTCTAACCGTGGTCTGTAAGATCCCACCAAATGGCTTTTTCCTGATGGATCTAAGAAAGAGGAGGTGGGAAAGATGCTAATGATATGATTCTGTTGTGATATTGTAAACAGAGCTAAATATGAAAGGTTAATTTTACCATTTTGCTGGTGTAAAATGGGTCATCTCATAAGCAGAGGGGAGATCTCACTATGATCAAAGAAGAGCCCGGAGTGGGGTGAGACATTTGGACCCTGCATATTGAACTTCTTTAACCCAGGGACAGAAACCTGTGACAATGGAGAAGTTACAGAGGAGCAGCCACAGCAGAACCAAGAGTCAGAGCACCAGACAGAGTGCTGCACTTCCAAGTGACTTTGGGCAGTAGGCTTGCTTGCTGTCACATCTAACAATCCAATGTTACAATGATTTACTCTAGAATAAAACATTAGAGTAAATCTTTGTAACTTTGGATTGTTAGATGTGACACTACAGGTATAATGAACAAAAGGAAAAAATAAACTGGACTTCACTCAAATAAAAACACTTTTGTGCTTGAAGGGACAGCATTAAAAAAGTGAAAAGCCAACCCACAGATTACCGAAAATATTCATAAATTTTAATATTTTATAAGAGACTTATCAGTTATATAAAGAATTCTTACAGCTGGTTTGGCACTATGGGATAAAGCATTGGACTTTAAAGTCGCTTTGAACCACAAGGTCAGTGGTTCAACTCACCAGCCACTCCTTGAAAACACTATACAGAGTTGCTATGAGTTCGAACTGACTCAACTGCACTTAACAATATAACAACAACAACAATAATACTACAGAGAAAAAATACCACAATTAAAAAATGGAGAAGTAATTTGAATAGCTATTTCTCCAAAGATGATCATTAATATTCAATCATAAATCAATGAGAAGATGATCGGCATGATTAGTCATTGTTACTTGTTGCTAAGTGGCAAAAGCCATAATTAAGGAATTAAAATAAATAAATTGAGACATATTAATCAAGGAATTAAAATAAATAAATGAGACA
>NW_006408758.1:1546190-1550528 GCF_000296735.1 Chrysochloris asiatica
AACATTTCATTTTGCAATCCAGTGTTTATCTTACAGCACCACAAAGAGGGAAATTCAAAAAAAATCCAGAATGAGTTATTATTTCACACTACTAGGATTACTGTAATAAAAAATATATAATAACAAGTGTTAACAAAGATATGGAGAAATTTGAATGCTTATACACTGCTAGTGGGATTGTGAAATCTTGCAGCAACTTTGGAAATCAGTCTAACAGCTCCTCAAATGATTAAACATAAAGTTACCATATAACCCAACATTTACACTCACAGGCATATATCCTAGAGAACTGAAAAGATACGTCTATACAAAAACTTGTATATAGCAGTATACAGTATAAGAAGAAAGTTAGCAAAGGAAGATTAAGACAGAAGACACAGGGAAGTATTCAAATGTTAAAGTTAAGAGAGGTAAATACTGTTAACATGGAAGGAATTGTAATGAAATGAAGTATATGATTTGTTGAATGTAAAACTGATGATATCCTCTATAAACCTTCACTTAATTCACAGACCAAAGTTTATTAAAAAAAAAAAAAACAACTTTTTACACAAATGTCTGTATTGGCATTATTGTCAGTAGCCTACAGGTAGCAGTAACCTAGCTGTTTGTTAACTGATAAATGAATAAATAAAATTGGTTTGTCCAAACAATGGAAAATTATTCACCATAAAGTATATAGATATATGCAAGATGAATGAACCCTGAGGTCAGTCACAAAAAATAACATATGTATTATTCTATTTAAATGAAATGTCAGACAAATCTATTAATTGTTGTTGGTTACTATGGGACTTACTTCTATTTATAAAGACCCCATATGTTGAGAGTAGAGTCGCTCCATAGGATTTTCAAAGCTGTAGCCTTTTGGAAGCAGATCAGCAGGTCTGCCTTCTAAGAAGCCTCTAGATAGATTGAACCACTAACATTTGTCTGGTAGTCAAGTACTTAACCATTTTTTCCACTAAGGCAAATCTATAGCCATTGCTGTTGAATTGATTTTGACTCATAGAGACCCTAAAGGAGACTGCCCCATGGGGTCTCAAAGTCTATATACATCTTTACATAAGCAGACTCCCACATCTTCTTCCACTGGCCAAGCTGGTAGACTTGAACTACCAACCTTTTGTTTAGCAGTTTAGCACTTAAGCATTGTCTCCCTAGGCACTAGGGTTCGCTAAGCAAATTTATAGACATAGAAAGTTGATTAATGTTTACCCAAAGGAATATTGCATTTATTTATAAAAGCGTTGTATATCTGAATTAGTAATTAGTGAAGAGAAGAAAAGAATGCAAATATTATGAAGTGTGAAAGTGACTTGTGTTCTATAGATTATTGCCAATCAAAATCATAAAAATATAACGTACATGGTTCCATCGAGTCAGTTCCCACTCATAACAACTCTGTATAGTGTTTCTAAGAAGTGGCTGGTGAGTCTGAACCATTGGCCTTATGGTTCAAACTGACCTTGCGGTCCAATGCTTTAACCCACGACATCAAACCAAGACTCCAATAAAATACATATATATCATTAAGTTCTGCACTTATCCTACAACTAAATTATATTCCTTTTTTGGAATATGTTTTATGTTTATAAGAATAAATTGGTAGAGGTGGTTGTGTGCTTTCAAGTCTGTTCCAACTCACAGAGGCCCTGTATATTAGATTTAGATTCTAAGAATGTAAATCTTTATGAGAGCCGAAAGCCTTATTTTTCTCCTGTAGAGCACTTGGTGGATTTGAACTGTTGACCTTGAGATTATTAACCCAAAGTGCAACCCACTACACACTCCAAGGGATATTAAGAAAAAATTGTTGTTGTTGTTGTTGTTAAGTGTTGTTGAGTCAGTTCCAACTCATAGCGACCCTATATAAGGGTTTCCCAGGAATGGTTAGTAAGTTTGAACTGCCAACCTTGTAGTTCAAACCAACCTTGAGGCTCTCAGTACTTTATCCCACAGCATCACACCAGGACTCCAATTAAATTACTGTCATAAAAACGTACTCTGGCAACATGTTGATTGAATAAAATTTTCCTTAAAGAAGTACACATTTACCTTTTATCTTGAGAGAAAAAAAAATTACCCCTTATCAAGAACTTCAAATCTATTTGATAAAACTGTGAGATAAGGTCTATTCAAGGAACTTTTAAAAATAAACAAAAGCACTCCTCCTCTCCACTCCAGGACCAATTTCCAGTAATATAAACATAAGCTCTTTGTTCACATTTTAACATAAACATAGGATAACTTTATTAGTTTACTGTGCTACTTTAAAGTGTGGTGTTGTGAGTTAATGCGCCAGACGGTTTGAACTGCAAGATCAGAGATTCAAACTCACCAGCTGCTCCTCAGAAACCATACAGGGACGCTATGGGATGGAACCAGCTCGACAGCACTTAACAACAACAACTTAACATTAGTATACAAATCAAGCTTTCTTTTATAGCTCTTAATTGAAAAGATATACACAAAATTTGATCTTAGACTCCACTAGTTCTTTCTTAAAGTCAGCTGCACTTAAATGTATCCTTGTGGTAGTCTTTTATGAAGAAATGTTTACTACATTACTTTGGAAGGACAGCGGTATTAACATGAAAAGTTACTTCTTAGAAGTATTGCAAACAATAAAATCTAGGTCTGCCTCCTAAAGTGGATCCTTTCTACTTTATCAGGGAGGGACGTGTGCTCTTGTTAAATTTCTTGTAATTGTTAGCTGCCATGAAGTTGGCTTTAACTCACTACCGCCTCATCGAAAATAGAAGGAAACGTCCCCAGATGTGTGCCATCTTTATGATCATGGGTGTGCATGTATCTGTTAATGCCATGACTTTCATTTGCCAAGGTCTATATACCTAGTGGTGGGATTGCTGTATCAAATGGTATTTGTCTTTCCAACATTTTAAGGAAGCGTCGTGTTCTTTTTCACAGTGGTTGTACCATTTTATAGTCCCACCAAAAGAGTAGAGAAGTTCCAATCCCTCCACATCCTTGCAATCCATTACTAGTTTAGTCTTATTGAATTTTGCTATTATTGCTGGGGTGAGATAATATCTCCTAGTTCTTTGCATTTGCATCTGGTACCGTAGGGCACCCGATAGTACTCCTTGGGTACCGTATACAGCGCCACTAGGAGTCAGAAATGACATGAGGGCACTTTACAACAATGCTTAAGGATTGTGAATATTTTTTCATTTGTCTGCTGGACACTTGAATGTCTTCTTTGGTGAAATGTCTGCTCAGGTCCTCTGTTCTTTTAAAAATTAGATTGCTTGTCTTTTTGTTTTTGGGGTGTTAACGTTTTCTGTAAGTGGTAGAAATTAGTGTCTTAGCAGATATATCATAACAAAAAGAATATATTTTCTCATTCTCTAGGTTTTGTTTTTATTGTTCTGTCAAGTCTTTTGATGTGCTAAGTTTTTAAGTTTCAGGAGGTCCCTGTAATCTAGCTTGTCTTCTACTGTTTGAAAATTTTGGGTTATGTTTGATAGACTATGTGTGCAATAAATTAGGGCATTAAGTTAGCTCCATTTTTTCTTTGATGATTTTTATAGTTTCCGGCTTTACATTTATGTTTGATTAACATCTTAAGTTATTTTTGTGTAAGGTGTGAGCTGTGGATTTTGTTACATTTTTCTGTAAAGGAATATCCAGTTTCACAAGAACCGCTGTAAAAGAAACGGCCTCTTCTTCATTTAATGGGTTTTAGTCTTTTTGTCAATGGTCAACTATCAGTTTGTTGTTATTGGTAAGTAATCTTGAGTTTGAACTGCCAACCTTGTGGTTCAAACAGATTTGGCAGCCCAGTGCTTATACTATAGTGCCACAGCAAGACTCCCTCAGCTATTCATGGTGGTGGTGGTGATGTGCCATACAGTCGGTTCCGAATCATAGAGACCCTGTACAGGGTTTCTGAGGCTGTAAATCTTTATGGGAGCAGAAACCCTCATCTTTCTCCTGCGGAACCACTGGTAGTTTCGAACTGCTGACCCTGAGGTTAGCAGTCTGATTTGTAACCACTATGTTACCAGGGTACCTCAGCTATTCTTAGGTAGGTGGATTTACTTCTAGGTTCTCAATTCTGTACCATTGGTCTGTGTCTGATGTTGTGCTAGTACTAGGTTTTTACTCCTGCTGTGAGTTTTTGGGTTAATGTGCTAGATTGCAAAGCCAGTTTGAATTGCAAGGTCAGGAGTGCAAACTTCCCAGCTGATCCCAGGAAACTCTAGCTAGTGTCACTATGGGTTGGAACGGACTCAACAGCATTTAACAACAGCAACATAGTAGGCTTTCAGATTCAGAAGTGTCAGGCCTCCTACTTTGTTCTTTACCAATGCT
>NW_006408758.1:1550848-1554929 GCF_000296735.1 Chrysochloris asiatica
TATGAATCGTTAGTGATATGATGGCACTTAACAACAATAAACATATTTAAATACTACATTTGAACAGAGAAAAATGACTATAAAAATATCAATGATATGCTCAAATTAAAAAAAAAATCATATCACGAAACAATCATTCTGCAATGATCAGTTTTAATTTACATAAAATCTTTCCTGAATTGCTGAGATATATTAGTATCATTTTATCAGACAGAAATATCATATTTTCCTCAAATATTATTCAGCAATTTTGTGGTTCTTAACTGAGGGTGATGTTGTAATATCTAGGACATTCTTGGAGTCCTGGTATTGCGCTTTAGAATAAGCACTAGATTGAAAAATTGGTTTCAACTGCAAGGTCGGCATTTCAATCTCACCAGCCACTTCTCTGAAACTCTTTACAGGGTCGCTATGAGTCAGAACCAACTCGATGGTTCATAACAATAACAATACTACGTTCTTGGTTGCCATACTTGGAAAGGATGTTATTGGTATCCAGTAGATAAATACCAAGAGTAATGCTAACTATCCTACAATGCACTGGTATAGCTCCCACAATAAATAATTATCCTGACCAAGCATTGAACAGTGCCAGGATTGAGTAAGCCTGAAGTGGGCAAAGGGGAGAAGGAATTTACATAAGCTTTTGGACTTAATGTTTGTCATCAAATAAAATCTGCCACTCTTTAGTTAGTTTGTAGTACTATGGTGGCTTGCATGTTGCTGTGAATTGGGAAGCTATGCCACAGGTATTTTACATACCAACAGGGACAACCAGGGTGGACAGGTTTTAGATGAACTTCCAGATGAAGACAGACCCGGAAGAAGAAGAGATGGACTACTACTAAATATTTAGTCACTGAAAACCTTATGAATAGCATTGGAACACTGTCAGCATCAGAATATTGAATACTGAAACATGATGAAGAGCAAAAGGATATTGTTATATACAGTGCCAGAAAATGTGTCCCTCAGGTTAAAGGCACTTCAAATTTGATAGGGGAACCACTGCCTCCTCAAAGTAGTGCTGACTGTGATGACACGAATGAAGTAAAGCCCTCAGGACCATCATTTGCTGATGGGGCACAACTCAAAATGAAGAGAAACTGCTGTAAACATCCATTAATAATCAGAACATGGAATGTATGAAGTATGAATCCAGGAAAATTGGAAATTGTTAAAAATGAAATGGAATGCATAAACATCCATATCCCAGGATTTAGTGAGTTGAGATGGACTGGTATTGGGCATTTGGAATCTAACAATCACATGGTTTACTATGCCGGAATGACAAATTGAAGAGGAATTGTATCATATTCATCATGAAAAAGAACATATCAAGATCTGTCTTGAAGTAGAACACAGTCTATGATAGGAGAATGTCTATATGCCTACAGGGAAAACCAGTTAATACCACTATTATTCTAATCTATGTACCAACCACTACAGCCAGTGATGATAAAATAGAAGAATTCTACAAACTTCTACAGTGTGAAATTGACCAAACATGCAATCAAGAGGTATTGATAATTACTGGTAATTAGGATGCAAAGGCTGGAAACAAAAAGCATCAGGAGTTGAAAACTATGGCTTTGGTAATAGAAATGATGCTGGAGAGCACGTGATAGAATTTTGCAAGACCAATGACTTTTTTACAAATACCTTTTGAAAACAACATAAAAGATAACTATATACATGAAACTAGTCAGATGGAAAACACAGAAATCAAATTGACTATATCTGTGGAAACAGACTATGGAAAAACTCCATTTCATCAGGCAAAACAAAGCCAGGGATGATTGTTGAACACACCACCAGTTGCTCATATACAAGTTCACGCTACGGTTGAAGAAAATTAAAACAAGTCCACAAGAGCCAAAATATTGCCTTAAATGTATCCCACCAGAATTTAGAGATCTTCTGAAGAACAGATTAGATGCTCTAGACACTAAAGACCAAACACCAGAAGATTTGTGGGATGACATCAAGAACATCACACAGAAAAAAAAGCAAAAGCTCATTAAAAAAACAAGAAAGAAGGAAAAGACCAAAAGGAATGTCAGAAAACACTCCGAAACTCGCTCTCCAGCATAGAGATGCTAAAGCAAATGTAAGGAGCGAGGAGCTACAAGAACTGAACTAAAAAGATCAAAAGCCAGCTCAAGAATACAAGTAAAATATTATAATGAATTGTGCAAAGACCTGGAGTTAGAAGACCAAAAGGGAAGGACACGTTCAGCATTTCTCAAGCTATGGGAACTGGAGAAAATATTCAAGCCTCAACTTGCAGTATTGAAAGATTCTATGGGCAAAATATTGAATGATACAGAAAGTATCAAACGAAGATGGAAGGAATACATAGAGTCACAGAACTAAAAATAAATGGCTAATGTTCAGCCGTTTCAAGAGGTAGAATATGATCAAGAGTCAATGATCCTGAAGGAAGAAATCCAAGGTGATATGATGGCATATCATATCATAGCATAACACTGAAGGCATTGGCAAAGAACAAGGCAGCGAGAGTAGATGCAATACAAATTAAAATACTTACTGATGAAGATCAAAGACCACAGTCTATCCTGTGAGCTGCATTTCAATGTAAACAAAACAAAAATCCTCACCACTGGGCCAACTAACAACACCCATATAAATGGAGAAAATAATGAAGTTGTCCAAGACTTCATTTAGCTTGGCTCAATCATCAACACTCATGAAAGCAGGAGTCAAGAAACCAAACGACATATTGCATTAGGCAAATCTGCTGCGCAAGACTTCTTTAAATGTTAATGAGCAAACATGTCAGTTGAGGACTAAGGTGTTCGTGACCCAAGCTGTGGTATTTTCAATCACCTCATATGCAGTGAAAGTTGAACAGTGAGTAAGGAAGAGCTTAGAAGAATTTACACATTTGAGTAATGGTGCTGGAGGAGAATTATTGGAAGTACCATGAACTTCCAAAAGAACAAACAGATCTGTGTACTGCCAGAGTGCTCCTTGGAAGCCAGGATGGTCAGACTTCATCTCTCATAATTCGGACATATTGTCAGGAGGGATTATTCCTTCGTGAAGATATCATGTGCGGTAAAGTGGAGGGTCAGAGAAAAAGAGGAAGACCCCCAATGTGATGGATTGGCACAGTGGCAACAGCAGTGGGCTCAGGTGTAACAGTGATTGTGAGGCTGGCCCAGGACAGGGCAGTGTTTCATTATGTTGTCCATAAAGTCGTTATGAGTTGGTACCCATTCGGTGGCACCTAACAACAACATCAAATTTAGTGGACTCCTGGTGTGGAGTTGTAGGATAAGGACTTGACTACTAACCATAAGGTCAGCAGTTCAAAGCCACCAGCCACTCCATGAAAACCTTATACACAGTTGTTATGAGTCGGAACCACCTTGAAGGCACTTAACAATGACAGCATCAAATAAAGTCTGCCTACGTGTGTGTGTGGAGAGTGTGGTGGATCCATATGCTAAACACTGGACTGTGAACCACAAGGCCAACAGTTCAAGGCCACCAGGTGCTCTGCAAGAGAAAGATTTTGCTCTGGCAAAATTTACAGGCTCAGAAACCTATACAGAAACCAACTCCATGACGCTTAACACTGATGTGTTTTAAGGATATTTGACAATTTACTTGTTAAATGCTGTGGGGTTTGTTTTGATTCATAGCGACTCTGTATAGGGTTTCAAAGAAGCAGCTGGTGAGTTTGGATCACCTACCTTACTATTCAAACTGACCTTGTGCTTCAGCGCTTATCCTACAGGGCCACATCAGTTCCTGGAGAAGGACATCATGCTTGATAAAGTGAGGGTTCAATGAAAAAGAAGAAAACTCCAGAGTATATAGATTTGTACAGTGGCAGCAGCAATGGGCCCATGCATTGCAACGATTGTTAAGGTTGGTGCATTTCATCATTCTGTTGTGCATAAGGTCATTATGCATTGGTCAGCAACAACAACAACCTGTTAAATTATTTTGAAAGATGTCAAAACACTAAAAAAGAAATCCTACGTTGATAAGACTGTTGTTGCTCTGTTGTTAAGTGTCATTGAATTGGTTCTGACTAATAGCGACCCTG
>NW_006408758.1:1555909-1561990 GCF_000296735.1 Chrysochloris asiatica
TAAGATGCTTGACTGTCTTATGAATCTTGGTTTCCCTTGCTTACTATTATAAAATAGACACTTGAGGGGGAAAGAAAGGAATAGCTAGAAACATCACTATAGAAAGCTTTTAAGTCCATCATCAGTCTATAGCTGATTGTTGTTGTTGTTAAATACCATGGAGTCAGTTCCAACTCATAGTGACCCTGCACAGGGTTTCTAAGGCTGTAAATTTTTACAGGAGCAGAAAGCCTCATCTTTCACCCATGGAACAGCTGATAGTTTTGAACTGCTGACCTTGAAGTTAGCAGCCTAATTCATAACCACTACAATACCGGAGCTTATAAATGATTGGAATACCTAAAATGGGACTAGAACTTGCCCAGTGAATGAGGCTTCCTGTGGAGTTTTTGCACTGCATAAGACCATAGGTGGAATCCTGATCCCTATTCAGAATCTTCTGAGGAGGGAAATTTCCACTCGAAAAGACATGTAGACCCCCTTCCAAGACTAAGACTCAATGGGAATACAGGAGCAGACATGTGCTGTGACTGGTGACCACACTGGTCACCACTAAGGGGAAGTGAGGGTAAAACATCAATGAAGTGAACTAAGTCTTATCACATTCAATAGATTCCTGTGAACCCAGGTCAAGACCTGGTTGGCCAGCAGTATGGCAAGACTTGGGGACTCCTGGGCCCAGAGTCAGTGACATAGCCACAGAGGACTATAGTGGAGAATGAAGCATCTAGCTGATAAGAAGAGAGGGCATATGTACAAGAACACCCACACTTGCAGATAATACCCACTTGACCTGGCTTCAATGGCTGGATTATCAGAGCTCAACTAGAAGAAGAAAGAAGAGGGAAAAAAGTGTAACCTGATACAATTTGATGAATTTGACCTACACCTATGGATGCAGTGGTTCAAAAGAGGGAACAAATCTTTACAGTGAGGATCATTCCCATCCCCTCAATACACAGGGTAGACAGGAATGGGCAACTTGGACACTGGCTACCCAAAATGGGGGCACTACAAAGGCAAGAAGTGACTGGCTTACACTCTCTGGATCTAGGAAGGTAGCATCTCCACTGAGTATATCCAATCTGTCTGGGCGGGACTGATGAAAGGAGATGGGGATGGAAAGCACTCATCTGGTACACTAGTGAATAATTACTATCAGGACTGACTACGAGGGTTGGAAATATAAAGGTAGCAAAAGGAGGGGAGTGGTTGACTTTGCAGTCCAGGAGTGGAGGTCCCTGGGACCATCAAGTGAGAAGAACAGAGTACGGACCCTACCCAGAGAAACAGTGACGCCAGAGATGGAGGCAGACACAATGATGTAGAGAGAGGGAGAGGTTGGGACTCTAGACCCAGAAAGGGACATGGGCTGTGTGCTGATGACCAGGGGGAAGGCTTGCAGGGTATGCCCTTTGGTTGGTTGATGGTGCATGGAAAGGATTGTAACCATGGCAATGTAACGATATACAATAGGATGAATGTAAAGCTAATGTTCTCCCTTGTAAACTATCACATAATTCACAATAAAACATTAAAAAAAAAAATCTTAAATGTGAAAAAAAAAAAAAAGAAGAAAAGACAAGCAGACCAGCCTGGAGCAGCTAGAGGAACAGAAGATATTTCTTGAAAGAAAGACCAGCAGGAAAAATCAAAAACAATAACGGCAGTCTGATTTGACTACTACAAGAACAAGCAAGTTGTTCATCCGAGGGCCATTAAGGCAAGCAATCAAGACCCCTCGGGTTAAACCCCCTTCCAAGACTGAGACTCAAGGGGGATACATGAGCAGGTATGTAATCTTGCTGGTGATCATTTTGGTCTACCGATAAGAGGAAATGGGGGGAAAAACAGCAATTAAGCTGTGACCTAAGTCCAACCACATTCAATAGACTCCTGTCAACCTGGTTTGAGATCTGGTTGACCAGCAATATAGTGAGACCTGGGCACTTCTAAGCCCATGGACAGGGACATAGTCACAGATGATTAGAGCAAAGAGTGAAGCGTCCAGCTGATATGAATAACCCCCATACTTGCAGATAGTACCCATTTGACCTAGATTCAATGGCTGGATGATCAGAGCTTGACTAGAGGAAGAAAGAAGAGGGAAAAAGTATAATCCAGTACAATTTGATGAACTTGACCTATACTTACAGATGTAGTAGCTTCCCTCGGCACACAGCGTTGACAGGGATGGGCAATTTAGACGATGGCTACCTAAAATTGGGGATGGGGCTACAAAGGCATGAAGTGACTGGCTTACAAGTTTTCAAGAGGAAGCTTAGTTTCAGAGGGCACAGGGGAAGGTAGAATCTCCACTGAATGGTTTCCAACCTGTCTAGACGGGACGGGTGAAAGGAGATGGGAATAACCACAAGCACTTGTGGTTCAATACTGAATAATTGCTATCAGGATTGATTGTGAATGTTGCAAATGTAAAGATAGACATTGTGTAACAAAAGGAGGGGAGCGTTGATCTTACAGTCCAGAAGTGGAGGATCCTGGGACCATCAAGGGAGAAGAGTGGAGTGTGGGGACCCTATTCAGAGAAGTAGCAACACCAGAGATGGAGGCAGAGAAGATGACGTGGAGAGATGGAGCACCTGGGAATTCTAGACTCAAGGAGGGAGAGAGGTTGCGTGCTGGCAGTAGGGCAGCTGGCTTGCAGGGTATACCCTTTGAATGGTTATATATTCCTGAGTGCTTCGGTGTACATTCAAAAAAAACAAAACAAACAAAAAACAGAGGGAAGCAAATGCTGTTGAATGATGACGCACGGGATTGTAATCATTGCTATGAAACGAAACACAATAGGATGAAGGTAAAGCTGATGTTCTCTCATGTAAATTATCATTCAATTCACAATAAAACTTACAAAAAAAAGATGCCCCACCATTCAGTGCATAAAAAAAAATGGGTCTGTGAGTCAAATTAGGCCATGTGGAATCTTGATATTGAAAATCTGCAACTGTGGTAGAGTGATACTGGGATGCCAAAAGTTGCATATGCCAATTCTATCTTATCACGTCTTCTTTATTGGCATGGTTTCAAATTTCCCATATAAAATATTAATTTTAGTCCTAAATTTTATGTCATAGTTTATGCTTAGCTTAAACCAAACTCTTTCAGTGAAGTAGAAGTAACATATTTAGCAAATTTAAAATATTTGTAAATAAATAACACTTTCATTTCATCCTAACAGGTTAAAGAGCACTAGGATCTATACTATTACTTAAATACTTGTGTCCTTTTGGGTCAAAGTAACAAATATGTAATAATAATGATCCCTGAATTAAACCACCAAATGCATTTAAAATGAAACGTTACCTACTATGCTTCTGTTTTTGCCTATTAGCTCAACAGCTTTATAATTTTTTCAGCTTTCTCAAACAATTTCTTTTGTATTTTCAGGGCTCCATTCAGAAAACTCTCTTGGTTCAGTTAATGTAACTTTTCCCCACCCCACCCCACCCCCACTCCTCTAATCCAGTTTAGGATCAAATTCAAAAGAATCTTCCTTGAAAATTCTATTATATTCTCCAGTTTCTGCTAGTGACCTTAGCTACAGTTGTTGCCTTAGTAGTACAAAGTTATTCTTACTACAAATAAAGGAAATAATAGATCAAAATACTGCTCTCTGAAGCTAGCATTTCTAGGTTCTGCATCTATTTGTAGAAGTAAGTGACTGCCACAAAAACATCTAAAAGCTTGGCTTTCTGGTGAGCTCAGCTTAACATAAGTATCTGATATTCTGGGGCTTTGAAATGTTTGGAATCAAATGTAAGAGAGGGAAGGCCAGGGGTTTTATGTTCTATATGCCAATGTTTACTGAGACTTATGAATGGCCTTTTGCACTGAGAAAACTAGCGGGTTAGCATTCTTTCTCTGACGTGGAGCTTGTATGAATGAGAAACACCCTTGGCTTATAGAAGTTATCTATATAGATCAGTTCTTAATATTTCCTGCCAGTTCAATGCTGAATTAGAATTTTGATATGGCAACCATACTGATTTGAAAAGAAGTTTTAAATGGATTATTATTGTTTTTTTTAAATGTAAGAAATTTCTCTTAGAAACTGAATTTCCAAAGGAAAGCTATGTAATGCATTTCTTTCCTACAACAGCTTAGTCACACTACCTTTTACTTACACATGCTGAGATTATTTTCAAGATATTGATGGCAATCTAAATACTACTCATACAAACTATACTCTGTAAATATGTGTCTATTTAAGACAATTTTCTGTTTGCTCTGTTGAAAGCTAGGCATTCAGAATAATCAATAAAGATCAAACTTTCACACAGAAAATTGCAATATAGTATTTCATTCCAAAGACTTGTTTGAGCATAATTAAAATACTCTTTTAAAATGAGTCTTTTCTAAAGCTATGCCAGACAAAAATCAATGTTTCTGAAGTGAAGCTTATATGATTTCAATTTCTTCTAACTGTGCCCTCATGCTGGTGGTAAAATTTTGTGTCTTTTGTTACAAACAATAAATTACTCTCCTGAAGTTACAAAATATCTAACTCTTCCCCATGACTCCAGAGGTATATTTTTAAGGTTTAGCTACATAATATTTGGATATAAAGTTAATTCAGGTTTATATTTGTGTGTGGTTGTGTGTATACTGGTGTCAAGAAAAAATTTCAATCTAGCACATTTCCATGAAGGATATGAGAATGAAATTACTAAGTATGAATGATTGCATACACTATTCAATAGTGTATTGATCTATGCTAGCAGGTTCAGGATATCATGAATGTATTATCACAGAATGTTAGAACAGAGATTCATCTGCAAAACCTACTTTCAGAAATCCAAATTTTGTCCATGCTTTCACACCTTTGCCACTCTCTCCCCAGCCTATAAATCAGCATGGCTTGTGGATGAAGGGAACTTGATGATGAACTGAATGTAATTTGTAAATAAATCCTCCTCTCCTTCCCTCTTCCTAAAAATCTGTTGGATTGTGATATATTCACAGCATGAGAACCAATGACCTAGTAGTAGTGTTGGAACTGAGCTTTTCAAACTTTAATAAGCATTAGAATCACCTGCAGAACTTGTTTAAACACAAGCTTCTTGGCTACCTTCCAAAGATTCTAAGTTATTCTGTGTAATTACTTATCCAGTTGCCAATGCACTAATTGTAACTCATGGCAACCATATATAAGTCAGATTGCAACTGTGCTACACTAGTAGGGTTTTCAATGGCTCGTTTCTGAGAAGTATGAGTAAATCACCATCTTTCTTTCAAGCACCTCTGGGTGAATTTGAACTATCAACCTTTTTTGTTAAAAGTTGAATACGTTAACCACTTTTAATACCTAGGAACAGACTTCCCAGTCTGGGGTGCTGTCTATGGATCTATGGTTCTAACAAGTTCCCAGGGGCAGCTAATGCTACTGGTCCAGGGACCACACTCTGAATTGTACTGTTATGGAAAACAAAGCTGGAACATATGCAGAGATGTGAACTAGAGGCACCCTAATTTTCTAGAGTGGTGGTATATATTACACTAAGGGACACTGCACAAGGGGTCAACCCTAGGCTTGGCTTTCTTCCAGGACCAGACTATTCAACATCACAAGTTGTTGTTCTTGTTAGGTGCCATTGAGTCTGTACCAACTCATAGAGGCCCAATGCACAACAGAAGAACACACTGCCCAGTCCTGTACCAATTTGAGAATCGCTGTTATGTTTGAGCCCATTTCTGCTCTCTTTGTGCCAATCCATCTCATGTGCCAACATCACATACCAATCTCTTTTTCTTTTAATTTAAATTTGATATTAACAACAAAGAATGAGTTAAAAAGTTGGTCAGGTCAGCTGAAACATCATTCAAATGTTTGTGCTTTGGCCATTATAGACTTTGGTTTGTCGTGGTTTCAACTCTGTCCCACAGTTTCCTTCTGTGGTTGTTGTTGTTTTTGTTGTTGTTGGGAGCCATCAAGTAGGTACTGACCCATAATGACCTTATGCACAGCAGAACGAAACACTGCCTGATCCTGGGCCAACCTCACTACTGTTGCCACAGTTGAGTCCATCGACACTGCTACAAGATCAATCCATCTCATTG
>NW_006408758.1:1565287-1572362 GCF_000296735.1 Chrysochloris asiatica
CTCCTGTGCTGCCTCACTTTCCTGAAAGATTTCAATTTTTATTCCATCAATTCCTGGTGCCTTGTTCTTTGCCACTTCTTTCAAGGGAATTCCCTTTAGGTGCATGGATATTATCCTATCACAGACAGCGTTGTACCTCATAACTGATCTGGATATGTTCTTTTTGACAATGAATGCAACACCATTCCTCTTTAATTTGTCATTTCCGGCACAGTAAAACATGTGGTCATCAGATTCAAAATGGCCAATACCAGTCAATTTCAGCTCACTAATTCCTAAGATAGCAATGTTTATGCATTCCATTTCACTTTTGACAACTTTCAACTTTGCCAGATTCATATTTCGTACATTACATGTTCTGATTTTCAATAGGTGCTTACATCTGTTTCTGTTCATTTTGATTTGTGCCCATCCGCAAATCAAGGTTCCGCAAGCTTTTCTCCCATAGGCTTTACTACCTTCGTCTCATCATGGTCAACTCTACTGGGAGGAGGTAGTTTTTCCTTAGTCTCATTTTGAGTGCCTTCCGACCTGAGGGGCTCATTTTCTGGCACTATGTCTGACAGTGTTTCTCTGCTATTCATAAGGTATTCAGTGACTAAATATTCGGAAGTAGTTTGATTTCTCCTTCTTTCTAGTGTGTCCTCATCTGAAACCTGGCAATCATGGGTGACCCTCCTGGTATTTAAAATACTGGTGGCATAGCTTTCAGAATCACAGCAACTCACAAGCCACCACAGTACAACAAACTGATAGAAGAGTGAAGGAGCTCTGGTAGCGTAGTAGTTATGAATTGGGCAGCTAAATTCAAGGTTGGCAGTTCGAAACTAACAGCTGTTCACAGGAGAAAGATAAGGCTTTCTGTTCCCGTGAAGATTTATAGCCTCAGAAACCCTGTGCAGGGTCACTATGAGTTGGAACCGACTCCACAGTACTTATCAACAACAATTTCATGGCATCCTGCATAAATTATTGGCCCCAAGAAGAAAAAAATGACAGTATAACCTACCAAATTTGGAGTGGTTTACCATACAGCCATAGATAATTATAGCCTCATCTCATCCAAAGGAGACCATTATTCTTAGTGTTCTGACTTCACTATCAACATTGTTGCTCAAAAATATTGGTTCTGTGATGAATTTAATCTGCCATCCCTTTGATTCCTTGATAAAAAATAATCTACTTATCTGGTCTTTAGAGTTGGTGTGGTGCTGCAGGATAATGTACTGGACCACAAGGTTGGTTTGAACTGTTAAGTCAGCAGTTCAAATATATGGTCTTTCAGAACTTTTTCTAAATACACTTGCTGTTGTTGTTGTCATGTCCTGTCAAATCGATTCTGACTTGTATAGGGTTTCTAAGGAATGGCTGGTGGGTTTTAAGTGCCAACCTTGTGGTTCAAACTGACCTTGTAGCCCAATGCATTAACATCCAGCACCATACCAGGACTTACTGAGTCTTTATATAATTCATTAGTCATTATCCTAACAATCAATACTATTTTATTTCATCCTCACAATACCATATGTGCATGAAGCTGGTCCCTATGAGGTAGAGGATTAAGACATTTCAAATGTCTAACTTTCCTAAAGTATTTTTGTTATTGTGTGATGTTGAGTTAATTCCAACTCATAGTGACCCTGTATAGGGTTTTCTAGGATTGATGGTCATTTTGAGCTGTCAATTTTGAGGCTACTGCTCCTGTGCTTATTCAACAGTGTTACATCAGGGTCCCTTAAAGTGTTATTGTTATGTTTAAGTGCTGTTGAGTTGGTTCTAACTTTTAGCAACCCTGTATAGGGTTTTCAAGACTGTAAATCTTTGCGGGAACAGAAATCCTCATATTTCTCCCTCAGAGTGCTTAATGGTCTCGAACTTCTGACCTGGTGGTTCACAGTCCATTGTTTGTCCTACAGAGCTACCATTCTCCCCTAAAGTGCTATTTTATTGTTGTTAAGTGCCGTGGATTCTGTAACAACTCATAGCAACATTTGTATAGGGTTTCTGAAGAGCAGCTGAAGGGCTTGAATCAACCATCTTCTGGTTAGTAGCCCACTGTTTATACTGCAGTGCTGATAGCAACTACTACTTCTCCCCTCAGTATTTTCTTCCATATCCCAGGGTTCCATAATGTGCTGCAGAATTTCACAGAATTCACCAAAAACCTGGTTATGGAGACTGGTAAGTCCCAAATCTACAGTCCAGTCTAAAGGATTCACCTCATTCAAGCAGGATCAAGCTGTTGACTCAGAAAGCTATGGAAGCTGGCAAATCAGGTCAGGCTCAAATCCCAAGAACTAGAGGTCACATGGAAGTGAGCTTGATTAGTCAATCAAAGAAGCACACAGCCCACTCACATCACCAAGATGGCTTATTTTATACCCATGCTAGAGTGTCAAGGTGTTTATAATCACAATAAACTATGTTTACATCTACAGCTGAATCGTCTCATTCTATCAGTGTCTTCTCCCACCTCCTCTCACTTACACCCATCAGGAAAAGAATTGCTTGGTGGGTGTTACCAACATTATGGCTAGAAGAGACATAGTAAATAATTCATTACAGCACACTATGAAACAATTCTCCCTATTTCATATATACCCAAGTTCATATTTTATAAGCACCGGATTCTAAATTCAAATATACCTCTGGTTCCAAAGTCTGTGCTTTGAACAATCATTCTCCCTAATCCCATATTTCCCCAGTTCTTCTCTGGTAATCCTGAAACTGATTTTCTTCATTGTTGTTGTTGCTAAGTGCTGCTGAGTCAATTCCAACTCATAGCAGCCCTGTATAGGGCTTCTGAGGAACAGCTAGTGAGTTTGAACTGCCAACCTTGCAGTTCAAACTGACTTTGTAGTCTATTATTTATCCTACAGCACCACAAACAAAGGCACATCACTGTCTTTTTACACCTTCTATATTTCAAAATTGTGTTTTCTGGCACAAATTAGCATCCTACATCCTCACCATGTCATGTATTTAAGATTTCATAAAAATAAATCCTTTCCAACTTGACAAAAAATGATGAGTGATTTAACCTATTAATATTTGGCAGCAGCTGTAATCAAAGACATAGGATTAGACTACACATGGTTACTATCCTGACTCTACCACTTCCTGTTGCCGGCTAAGTTATTTTAAACCTACTGAGATTCCATTTTCTAATTTTTAGTAGAAGGAAAATAATAATAGTTATCTTATAACAGTGTGATGATCATTAAATGAGAAGGTATACAGTGACCAGAAGAATAATTGCCATATGAGAAGTAGTCTCCTGGCAGGTATAAATAATATGAAGGGGTTCTGAGAGAGAACTACACTAGTATGGGGCATTTCAATGACAACTTAGCCATAGCACCCAGGGGAAGTACCACAGATGGAGTAAGTGGATGAGAAGATTTGTATGAAGTTGGCATTAATACAGGGATCCAGATTGGCATTAGTAGATTGCATTGATGCCAGCATCATAAAAGTCTTCTACTCCACCCAGATCCAGAGAGATGAAAGGATTAGTTGGCAGCTGCTGTTACCCTATCTCTGCTTGTGGGCAAATTTGTTCATTTTCCAATCAGCAACACAAATAATTCCACATTTAGTCCAGCTCTGATCATTTGAATTTTGGTTGCCAGTAAGTAAAAGGGCTTTAATTTATCTCTATACTGTCAAGAAAAAAGGCAAAAAATGGCAATAGGATATAGAATTTTTGTTTTTGTTTTTTTAGGTTAGCCAGTCTCAGAAAAAGAAAAGTAATAATACACAATAGCAGTTTCTTAACTTTAAAGTGCATGTTAGAAAATACCTAGGGAGCTTTTAAAAATTACAATGCCCAGCCTGCTCAAACCTATTAAATCAAAGCTCTCTGCAAGCAATTCTGAAGTACACCCTATAGTTAGGAGCTTTGTTCCAAAATAATGAACATAGATATACACCTTAATTTCTATTTTTAAAGACAGGTATGAAGATTTCTACTTTGAAAGCTATCTATTAACTTTTAGTATAGTGTCATTGTGTGAACCTTCAATCAACAGATATATTTCTCTAACTAGAACAAGTACTTGAAAATGATAATACAATTGATTTATTTAACATGAATCGGAACCAACTTGCCAGCATTTAACAACAATCAGGCCTAACTTGGCTCCCTTAAAACTGAGTCCAAAGATAACTGGTTCTGTTTAGCAGTTGCCTTTTTAGTGAGAACAGTCTCACTTTATTCACTTGTTTTTTCCCCCTTTACAAATTGTAATCTTTGGTAGCAAGTTGCTAAGTGTAGTGCACACTTATGGCATAGGGTGTGAAGGTCCATATCCTTAATGACAGAATATCTGTAAAAATTACTTACAATTCTTTTTTGTCAGGGGCTTTGTATTTTTCTCTTCCACTTATTTATGTTATCATGTATATGTATCAGTATTGACATATAAGGATGCATTTTAAATTCTGGGTTATAATCCAATACTACAATATTTAATTTACTATTTAAATAGTTCCATTTTTGTCTGTGGAAGCTCTTTCAGGTTGGCTGCTGTTTGGAATAACTCACCATTTTATTTCGTTTGTTTTTGAGTAATTCCTTACTTTCTGGGCCTACATGATTTTCCAGAATCATTTTGTATATTTCTTATCTCAACCCTAGACTCATTCTTTCAAGAAGTACTGATTCCTTTTATTAGACAATCATATTCGAAAGGCTAAGGTGCTGAATTGTTTTGTTTTTATCTTTGTTTGGGGCTTCAATTTTATGAGAAAGTTATTGTCTCTGTTTTCCATCTATTAGTGTTTCTAATTAATTAAAGCAAAAACCATATTCCTATACATCCATATTTCTGCTAATAAAGAGTTCCCAGGTGCTCTGGCCTAAGAATATGTAAATGTACCACATTTCTAAAAAAAAAAAAAAAGAAGAACACATACCATTTCTGCAAATTATAACTATAATGTATCAAAATCATAACAACCCAGAAAAATACATATGCATCATGCTTCCAGTTTTAAGTAACAGACACTCTTAAGTAGAAAAGAGGCTACAAATAAAAATAATGAAATTGAGGAATCATTATAATTCACATTTACTACATCAGGCTATGCCTTGTTGAGCTTTAAAATGAAACCTGACCCTTGCATCTATGACTGAAAATAAGAATAATTCTAAAAATCAGTGTCTATTTAAGAAATTGTGTGATAAAAAAGGAATTGCTTCAGCTGTGGCTTTCTCAGTAGGTCAGAGGCAATAATAGTATCTTATATACAGTGAGTATTTTCTAATTTTTCCAAGTAATTTCATAGCCATTATAATAAATCTCTTCAGTTAAAAGTGAAATTATTTGGTATAACATAAAAAACTAGCAAATGATGTCATAACAAACATACTAGAAGTATGTTTATATTTGATGGTTTGGGAAAGGTAAATCTAGGGCAATAATATTCAACTTTTTCAGAAATCAAGCAATATGCAAACACACCCTAAAGAAATGACAGTATTTTAAAAGATATAATGTTCAGTCCTTTAACAGACTATTTTTATTATTATTTTTGTACCTTCAGTGCAATGTAAAGAAAACAAAAATCCTCACAATTGGACCAATAAAATAACATGATAAATAGAGAAAAGATTGAAGTTGTCAAAGACTTCATTTTAATTGTATCCAGAAACAACAGTCATGGAAGCGGCAGTCAAGAAAACGAATGATATATTGCGTTAGGCAAATCTGCTGCACAAGACCTCTTTAAAGTGTTCACAAACTGAAGCAGAAAAATTGAACAGACCTATAAAGAATAAATTGATTAAATCATCAAAAAACTGTCAACTAAAAAAATTAAGACCCAGATGACTTTATTGGTGAATTCTACCAAACATTCAGAGAGAAACAGACACCAATTCTACACAAACTATTCCAGAATATAGAAAAAGAATGGAAGACTTCTGAATATATTTTATGAAGTGAGCATAACTTTCATACCAAAACCAGACTAAGACCACTAAAAAATGAAAATTATAGACCAACATCCTCATGAATATAGATGCCAAAATTCTCAACAAAATCCTAACAAATAGAATCTAACAACATATCAAAAAATAATACATCATGACCAAGTGTGATCCATACCAGTTATGCAAGAATGATTAAATTTCATAAAAATAATCAATGTAATTCACCACATAAATAAAACAAAGGAAAAAAACACATATGATCATATCAACTGACAAAATCCAACACCCATTCCTGATAAAAACACTCAACAAAACAGATATAGAAGGAAAATTTCTCAACATAATTAAGGGCATAAATACAAAACTCAAAGGCAATATTACTCTCCTTAGTGATAAACTAAAGCATTCTACATGCGAACATGAACCAGACAAGGATGTCCTTTATCAACATTCCTAATCAGTATTGTGCTGGAAGTTTTAGCCAGAGTTATAAAGAAGAAAGGAGTCCTGATGTGGAGCTGTAGGTTAAGCACTAAACTACTAACCATAACGTTAACACATCAGCTGCTCCTCAGAAACTCTATATGGTGTAGCTATGAGTCAAAACTAATTGGATGTCACTTAACAACAACAATATAAGGAAGAAAGGGAAATAAAAGACATCCAAAGCACTGGACTGCTAACTTTTAGGTTGGTGGTGCAAACCAACCAGTCTCTCTTTGGAAACCTTGTACAGGGTTGCTATAACTCAGAACTGACTGGACTTCACTTAACAACAACAACAAATTGGCAAAGAAGAAGCAAAAGTGCGTTTGTAAATTATATAATTCTATATATAGACAATCCTAAAAGCTCAACAAGAAAATTATTGGAACTCATCAAAATATTTGGTAAAATGGCCAGGTACAAAGTCAGCATGCAAAAAAATCAGTTAGATTCCTTTACACTAAAAATGAGAGCTCTGAAAAAGAAATCAGGTACTCATACTGTGAGACCTACAGAAAAGACTCCATTTTGTACATTGGCCTGAGCACGTCCCCCTGTTCCAGGAAAACTACAGGAATGTGCCTAGTCAGCTCGTGTTGCATAAGAATAGCCCTCCACCTCTGTTGTTGTTGTTAAGTGCCATCGAGTCGGGTC
>NW_006408758.1:1572462-1573526 GCF_000296735.1 Chrysochloris asiatica
CACTTTCAAAATTCTCCTCCAACACCATAACTCAAAGGCATCAATTCTTCCATGGTCTTCCTTATTCACTGTCCAGCTTTCGCATCCAGATGAGGTTATTGAAAATACCATGTCTTCAGTCAGGCACACGTTAGTCCTCAAGCTGACATCTTTGCTCTTCAACACTTTAAGAAGTTCTTGTGCAGCAGATTTGCCTAATGCAATACGTTGTTTGAACTCTTGACTGCTGCTTCCCGGAATATTGATAGTTAATTCAAGAAGAATGAAGTCCTTGACAACTTCAATCTTTTCTTTGTTGATAAGAATGTGTTTATTGGTCCAGTGATGAGGATTTTGTTTTCTTGACATTGAGATGTTATCCATATTTGATCTTCATCAGTAAAAGTTTTAAGTCCTCTTCACTTTCAGCAAGGAAGGTTGTATCATCTGCATATCACAGGTTGTTAATGAGTCTTCCTCCAATCCTGATGCCACGTTTTTCTTCATAGAACCCAGCTGCTGGGATTATTTGCTCAGCATACAGGTTGAATAAATATGTTGAAAGAATACAACCTTGTCGCACATCTTTCTTAATTTTCAAACATTCATTGTTCCCATGTTTAGTTCGAACACCTACCTCTTGATCCAGGTACAGATGCCTCATGAGCATAATTAAGTGTTCCAGAATACTCATATTTCACAATGCTGTCCATAGCTTGTCATGATCCACACAATTGAAAGCCATTGCATAGTCAATAAAGCACAGGTATTCTCTGGTATTCTCTGCTTTCAGCTAAGATCCATCGGACATCAGCAGTGATATCCTTCGTTCCATGGCCTCTTCTGAATCTGGCTTGAACCTCTGGAAGTTCTCTGTCAATGTATGATTGTAGCCGTTTCTGTGTTACCTTTAGCAAAAATTTACTTGTATGGGATATCAAAGAGATTGTCCGGTGATTTCCATATTCTGTTGTATCACCTTTCTTTGGAAAGGGCACAAACATCGATCTCTTCCAATCAGTCGGCCAGATAGTTGTCTTCCAAATTTCTTGGCAAAGATGAGTGAGTGCTTCCTGTGCTGCCTC
>NW_006408758.1:1574264-1577593 GCF_000296735.1 Chrysochloris asiatica
ACCAGAGCCCTCCACCTCTAGCAAACAGCAAAAAGTAGATAAGCATAGCTGACAGCTCAAGGCCAGATGCTAAATGTTTTCTCTTATCCTAACCCAGCAGCTCAGGCTACCAGTAATGACCAATCAGATTGTAACACCCCATACCTAGCAAAATGTTAACCAATCCTAGAGTCGCTAAACTGAAAATCCCTGAGTTTGCTTGTAACCTCAATAAAAACCCTGCTGACTAGGAGTTCGGGGCCTTCATCCCGAGTCTGCTGCGTCGGATATGGATGGGGTCCGAGCTCGAGCTTCAATAAACAACCCTTGTGTGTTTGCATTGGCATTGGCTCCTTGGTGGTCTTTGGGGACCTTGAGATCTGGGAATTGCAATATCATTTACAGAGCCATCCCAAATATGAAATTGTTGCTGTTGTTAAAAGCCATGAGGGTTGGTTCAGACTCATAATCATCCTGTATAGGGTTTCTGAGGAATAGCTGGTGGGCTTGAACCTTCACCTTGTGACCCAGTGACTACAAAATAAAAAAATTATTTGGAAAAAATCTACACCAGGACTCCAAAATAAGAAATTATTTGGAAAAAATCTAACCAGAGAAACAAAAGATGCATATAAAGAAAACGACAAAAGACTACTACAATAAACCAAAAGAGGCCTGCATAAATGGAGGAATATGTCATATTCATAGATTGCTTTTGTTGTTGTTATTGTTGTGTGCTTTCAAGTCGGTTCTGACTCATAGAGACCTGATATAGGGTTTCTGAAGGTATAAATCTTTGCAGGAGCAAAAAGCCTCATCTTTATCCCATGGAGTGACTGGTAGATTTGAACTACTAACCTTGCAGTTAGCAGCCCAGTTTGAAATCCACTATGCTACCCGGGCTCATAATCATGTGTAGTAAGGCTTCATGTTCTGAACATGTCAACACTACCCAAAGCAATCTATATATATAATGCAATCCCAATTCAGATTCCAGTGTCATTCTTTAAAGAGATGGAAAAACTAATCATTAACTTTATTTAGAAAGAAAGCAGTGCTTTAATCAAAGTACTACTTAAGAAGAAGAACAAAGTAGGAGATCTCTCACTTCCTGATCTCAAACCATACTGCACACCCACAATAGTCAAAACAGCCTGGTCCTCATGCAATGAGAGATGCACAGATCAACGGAACAGTACTGAGAACCAAGAAGTAAATCTATTCACTTGGTCAACTGATCTCTGACAAAGGGCCAACATACATTAAATAGGGAAGATGTAGTCTCTTCAAAAAATGGTGCTTATAAAACAAGAAATCCATTTACAAAAAAATCAAGTACACGTGCAAAAATGAACTCAATGTGAATTAAAGACCTAAATGTAAAACCTAGAACTATAATATTAATACCGTGTGCAAGTAACCTGTTGCTAAAGATAATACACACATGGCTGCAACCATACATTAACAGACAACTTCCAGAGTCTCAAGCTGGATTCAAAATAGGACATGGAGGAGGGGGTATCATTGTTGACGTCAGATGGATCTTTACTGAAAGCAGAGAATAGCAGAAAGTTATTTACCTGTGTTTTATTGACTATGCAAAGGCTTTCAATTGTGTAGATCATGAGAAGTTATAGACAACATTGCAGAGAATGAATATTCTGGAACACTTAAGTGTGCTCATGAGGAACCGGTACAGAAACCAAGAAGCAGTTGTTCAAACAGAACAAGGGAACACAGAATGGTTTAAAAATAGCAAGGGTGTGCGACAAGGTTGTAGTCTTTCACCATACTCATTCAACCTGTATGCTGAGCAAATAATCCGAGAAGCTGGGTTTCACTTTATGGGAGGAAAATGCCTCATCTTTCTCCCACAGAACTGCTGGTAGTTTCGAACTGCTGACCTTAAGGTTGGCAGCAAGGCTGAAAATGGAGAATCAGAAATACCAATTAATAATGAAGTAAATTTCAAAGCAAGAAGAGGGCAGTGTAGATACAGAACTTCCAAATGTTAAGAAAACCGAGTAGATTTTAAGATAAAATAGACTTTTGTAAATTGGGAAATTTTAAAATAAATTAGAGTAACCTGTAGTGTGGCCCTGTGGATTAATGTGCTGGACTGCAAAGTAGGCAGTTCAAGCTCACCAGTTGCTCCTTGGAAACCTTATGCAGGGTCGCTATGGATCGGAACCTACCCTATCACACTTAACAACAACAACAATAACAAAAAGTATTAAGAATGCTGACACCTTAGTAGAGGGTGTGACTCAAGTCACCACCTTTAGTTTTCCTTGGGGGCATGGCCTGACTCCAATTTATAAGACTGCTTTGGAAAAGCTTTTCTGCTCTTTCCCTGGATCTTGCATCTGACTCATGAATTCTGAACTCCAGTGTGTAGGACTTTACCCTGACCTGAATAGCTAGCTCAGGTAGTCTCCTGCATCAACAGCTTGTTGCCTTACCTGCTGAGGAAAGCTTACCTGCTGAGAATAGCTCCTGAGAATACATGTAGGTAAGAAGATTCCTCCAGATTAATCTCAGAAGTATGGATTTGCAACTTGCTATTGTTGTTATTGTTAAGTGCCATCGAGTCAGTTCCGACTAACAGCGACCCTGTATAGGGTTTACAAGATGCAGCTGATGAGTTTGAACCACCGACCCTGCAGTTCAAACTGACCTTGAGATCCAGTGCTTTATCTGGCAGTGTTACACCTAACCGCCACAATTGTGTGAATCATTCTTTTAGACAATTGTGAATTTTGGAATGTTGCAGAAACCTGGGACTTGAGGGAAGGAAATAGTGATTGTTATCAAGAACTATGGAGGGGAATCTCAGAATGATTTAGTAAACATTCAACAGAAATGAAAATGAAAGAAAAAACACAAACAAAATGAAGTCATCACAGAAAAAAATGTAGAAAAAACAGCACCACACACACATACACATAAAACCCACCAAACTAATAGCAATCAATTCATACCTATTGATAATTACATTAAATGTAAGTGGATTAAATGTACCAGTCAAGAGACAGAGTAGACTAGATATTAGTCTTCAGTATGCAGTCTGAAAGAGACACATAAAAAAGATGGAGACTGCTAAGTGGCCATCAAGAGAAGAATATGTACACATTGTGTGAATATACCAAAACAAACTTTGGTATATACATACACACAATGCAATACTATGCAAAGTTGAAAAGTAATGACGAATTTGCAAAACACCTTACAACATGAAATGAACCTGGAGGAAATTATGATAACTGAAATCAGTCAATCACAAAATGACAAATACTGTTGAGACCAATGTAAAATGTTTAGAAAAGGTTTTCTTTTCTTTTTTTTTTTTT
>NW_006408758.1:1577953-1587899 GCF_000296735.1 Chrysochloris asiatica
TCCCTTCCTTGCTACTAAACGTCTAGCTTTGCACTTCCAACCCTCATAATCAGTCCTGATAACCATTATTCACTGCAGTATCACGAGTTACCTATCTGTATTTCTTTTCATCAGCTCTGCCTAGACAGATTGGAGAATACTCACTGGAGATTCTGCCTTCCTCCATGCCCCCTAGCTCTAGGTTCCCTCTTGAAAGCTTGCAAGCCAGTCACTTCTTGCCTTTGTAGTCCCCCCTCCCCATTTGGGTATCCAATGTCCAAGTTGCCCATCTCTGTCAACTCTGTGTGTGGAGTGGGTGGGAATGTTTCTTGCTGTAAGGATTTGTTCCTTCTTTTGAGTCACTGCATCCGTAGGTATAGGTCAAGTTCATCAGATTGTATCAGCTCACTCTTTTTTTTTTTTTTTTTTTTCCTCTTCTTTCTTCTCCTGGTTGAGCTCTGATCATCTAGTCATGCGGTCCAGGTCACATGGGTACTATCTGCAATTGTGGGTGTTCTTGTGCACATGCCTTCTCTTCCCATCAGCCAGTAGTTCCACTCTCCACTTGAGTCCTCTGTGGCCACGCCACTGACTCTGGGCCCAAGAGTCCCCAGGTCTCCTCACACTGCTTGCCAAGCAGGTCCCCAACTGGGTCCACAGAAACCCACTGAACATTGTAAGGCTTAGCTTGCCGCAGAAAAGGTTTTCTTATTAGAAGAAACAATCTATGTTTATTCCAGGGCAAAGGGCAAGGGAAAAATATTCACAAGCTAGAGGACTGTTGTTGTTGTTAAGTGCTATCGAGTCAATTCTGACCCTGTGTAGGGTTTCCAAGGAGCAGCTGGTGAGCTTGAACCACCGGCCTTGCAGTTCAAAGGACTTTGCAGTCTGATGCATTAGCCCACAGGACCACACTAGAGGATAGACATATGTTAACATAGTGAAAGGCAGGCACTATACAACAAGAGTGAGGTTAGCAGAAGAAATATGAAGGTAGCAGGAGATACAGGGAAGAATGCAATAGTTAACAGAAGTAGATACTGTTAATTGATGGTAGATAGAAGGATTGCAATCATTGTAATGAAGCAAAGTATATGACTTGCTGAAAATAAAACTGATGATCTGCTCTGTAAACCTTCACTCAATTCACAAAAAGTTAAAAAAATAAAAGAAATGCTCATGATCCTTAGACATTGTTGTTGTTAAATGCCATCATGTTGGCTCTGACTCATAGCGATCCTGTGTAGGGGTTCTGAGGAATGACTGGTGGGTTTGAATTGCTGACCATGAGGTTAGCAGTCCAGTGCTTATCCTACAGTGCCATACTAGGACTCCTAACTAAATGCATTAAACAGTCCAAAAGTAGATTTTTAAAAACTCTATTAAGTAATTCTTATCAACAGAGAAAAAATGAAGTTGTCAAGGACTTCATTCTTTGATCAACTATCAACACTCATGGAAGCAGAAGTCAAGAAATCAAACAACGTATTGCATTAGGCAAATCTGCTGCACAAGACCTTTTTAAAGTGTTGAAGAGCAAAGATGTCAGCTTGAGGACTAAGGTGCGCCTTACTCAAGCCATAGTATTTTCAATAACCTCATATGCATACAAAAGCTAGACAGTGAATAAGGAAGACCGTAGAAGAAGTCATGCTTTTGAGTTATGGTGTTGGAGGAGAATATCGAAAGTGCCATGGGCTGCCAAAAGAACCAACAGATCTATGTTAGAAGGAGTGCAGCCAGAGTGCTCCTTGGAGGCCAAGATGGCCAAACTGCGTTTCTCATACTTCAGACATATTGTCAGGAGGGATCAGTTGCTGGAGAAGGATATCATGTTTGGTAGGGTGGAGGGTCAGAGAAAAAGAGGAAGAGCCCCAGCAAGATGGACTGGCAAAATGGCAGCATGAGTGGACTCAAGCATGGAAACAGTAGTGAGGTTGGCCCAGAATCGGGAAGTGTTTCATTCTGCTGTGCATAAGGTCATTATGAGTTGGTACCAACTCGATGGCATCTAACAACAACAAGAACTTTAATAATTAAATGTACTCATTGTTATCAATGAAATAACCAACAGCAGAGTTCAGAGAAAACATAATGAACTTTTATTTTTTATTTTTATGAAAACTGCTCTAACAAGTAAATGAAAGCACAATGATCTGGCTACCCTCAATTTTGTTATTTCCATCCTAGAGACCTCCCAACATGCATACTTTGAGATCTGAATTCTGAATTGCTTTGGAAGAACTTAAACACTAACAATACATATTTTAGTTATGTTTTTCTTTTTCTCTCTCCATAAACACATAACTATATAATCAGTTCCAGACAAGATAAAAGCTATGTCAATCTTTTTTCTAAGTGTATGGCAAGCATGACTTTATTTTTGTATGTTGACAGTACATTTCAAGATTTAAATGTAAACCAATTGTATCCATTTAGATTATGCCAACTACACATAAATAGTTTCACATGACATTAGAAAGCCTTATATAATATCTCACAGGGAGGAAAAAGTCAACTTTAAAATACATTTGCAGGAAACTCTGATCTAGAGTGAAATTCTTAATAAAATCTCTAATAAAGCTGTTGTTGTTAAGTGCTGTCCAGTGGATTCTGACTCACAGTGACCCTGCATAGGGTTTCTTAAGCTTTTAAATCTTTCTTTCCTGGAGGAGATGGTGAGTTTGAACCATGGACTTTGTGGCACAATCTAGTATTTATCGTGTGGAGCCACTGCACTAAATTTCCTTCACAATAACTGTCCTCTAATATGATACTCCTGGTGTGTCATTGTAGAATCAGTGCTGAACTGCGAGCCACAAGGTAAGCAAACCTATATACGCTCAGAACCAACACACTGGCACTTAACAATAACAACAACATAGGGTTTCCAAGGAGCAACTGGTGGGTTTGAACTACCAACCTTGTTCACAGTACAGTGCGGATCCTACAGCACCACACCAGTAGTCCATGTAACAGTAGTAATAACTATTTACTATTTGCAATTCAGAGTCACGGTGGGGCGTTGTGGTTTAACGCTCTGGGCTGCAAAGTCAGTCTGAACTGCAAGGTTGAAGCTCACCAGCTGCATCTTGGAAACACTATACAGGGTTGCTATGGGTCAGAACCACTTAACAATGCCACTTAACAACAACAACATTTGCATTTTAGGTATGTTTTTGAAATAAATATTGCTCTTGAAATAAATCTATGTCCTTTTTGAGGTAAATACTCTCGCTCACTTAGGTTACTGCTAAAGATCTTTATTATTTCTCTATAGAATATACCTTTTGAATAAATCATTATATTTAAATCTAGGATAATCTTAGATATTACCATGTATATGGGGAAAAGGTCAGTAATAAAGATAAAATTGCATTTGTTTTAAAAATAATAGACTAAAAATAACAACAAATAACAGCATACAGCTGTTGTCAAATCAGTGTTAATTCATAGAAACTCCATGTGTGTCCTAGTGAACTTGTTTTATAGGGTTTTCAATAGCCTTGGTGGTGCTATAGGATAAGCAGTGGACTAGTAACCACAAGAAAGGTAAGGCTTTCTGCTCCTATGACAATTTTGAGCCTCAGAAACTATACAGGGTCTCTATGAGTTGGAATCAACTAGACGGCAAACTTATTTATTTATTTTGAAAGTAGATGGACAGGACTTTCTTCTGAGGTGCCTCTAGATGAACTAGAACTGGAGATTTAACCTTTAATTTATCAGTTAATGTTTAACCTTTTGTACCACTCAATGACAAAAGTAATAGCTATGGGCCATTAAATTCAATGCAAAACTAAAAGTTTTGTTCCATTTTTTATTCAATTTCATTATTGAGAGATGTCCTTTTCTTTATTTTATTATGGTAATGCCATAAAGACAAATGATCCCATTTGGAGACTAGTTTTTTGTGTTTTGTTATTATTGTTGATAATTATTTATTATTTCGGCTTAATTTTTTTACCTTGTCTTTTGATGATCCACAGGCAACACTACCTAAATATTTTTAGATTTCCTTCTATAATTAAATTAACACAACAGAAATCACTATATATTTAGTATGGGAAATATTCAGTGCTATTATAAACTGGCAATGCTGCTGCTGTATGCTGTGAAGTGGGTTCTGACTCATATCTCTGCATAGGGTTTTCTAGGCTATAAATCTTGGTTGTTGTTGTTAAGTGCTGTCGAGTCAGTTCCTACCCACAGAGATCCTGTATGAGGTTTCTGAGGAGTGATTGGTGAGCTTAAACGGCCGGCCTTGCATATCAAACTGACTTTGCAGTCCAGACCATTTAACCACATTTATGGGAGGAGAAATAATCATCTTTTTCCTGAGAAGCAGCTGGTGGATTAGAACTGCTAACCTTGGGTTAGCAGCCCAATACATAATTCAATATGCTACCAGGGCTCCTTAAAGCAGTAAAAACTCTGTCCACATAGAATATCTATTTTAAGACTGGAATGCTGCAAATGCCATCTACTGAGATCCCAGAGAACTAGTATTTCTATGCAGATATATTTTCTGTCCATTAACTACACAGTTTTTTCTTCACTGTTTAGAACTTTTTGATCCAGAAGAAAATGGTAAACAAAGGCATAAAATACATCAGGACTATTTATTTAGTTACTCAAGTTAAGTTTATCATCTCAGTAATGATGGTAAAAGTAGCTAATGTCTGATATTAGAACCTCTTCTGCTCTTTATAGTTCATTGATGGTTAAGTCTATAATGAAGTGAATAATAGCATTTAAAACTAGGAGATTGGAAACTAAGCTGCTTAATCTTTCCAAGATTCATTTCTGTACCCAAAGAACAAATAATAATAAATAACTTGTTGTGGTTGTTAAGTGCCATCTAGTCAGTGCTGATTCATAAGACCCTTTATAGTGTTTCTGAAGAGCAGCTGGTAGATTTGAACCACTAACCTTGCAGTTAGCAGTCCAATGTTTATTCTACAGTGCCACACCAGGACTCAATAATAACCTAGAACTATTTAAAATGAAAGAGCAAATATAGGGTGCTTACTAGAGTACATATGGTCCCTGGAATATGCTCAATAATGACACGCAATATAGATAGATCATCATGGGATGTAGATAAATCATCATGGAATGTAGATAGATCATCATGGGATGTAGACAGATCATCATGGGATACAGATAGATCATCATGGAATGTAGATAGATCATCATGGGATACAGATAGATCATCATGGAATGTAGACAGATCATCATGAGGTGATCCTAAATCCTGGTGACCCCTTATATTTCCTAGTAGACTTGCCCTCCTTAGGATTTTCAATGGCTGCAATTTTATGGAAGTAGGTGCCCAGGTCTTTCTTCTGTGCTGCTACTGCGTTAATTTAAACCACTAACCTTTTGGTTAGTTGCTGTTAAGTGCCATCGAGTTGATTCCAACCTGTATAGGGTTTCTGAGGAACAGCTAGTGATCTTGAACTACTGACATTGAGGTTCAAGCCAACTTTGCAGTCCAGCACATTAACCCACAGTGCCACCATCAAGTTGGTTGCCACTCATGGGGTTTCTGAGGAGCTGCTGGTGGATTTGAACCATTGACCTCGCAGTTAAACCAGACTTGCAGACCAGTGTTTATACAAAGGTTAGTAGTTGTGGGCAAATCTTTTGTGCAACCCAAGAACCTGCATTTACATTAGGAGTCGAGTTTTGATGTAAAAAATAGGCAAAAGTAGAAAAATAACATAACTTAGACAATGGTTTTAATAGTGGACTAATGATCTGCTCTCTAAGTCTTCACTTAATTCACAATAAAAGGCTTAAAAAATAATGCTGAAAATCTGCCTGAAAATGCTATATAATTCAAGAGAATATTCTTCAAGTCAATCTGTTTTGCAAAAGCATTCTGTGTTTATATGTAATGTGTTTATACCTAAAATACCCACATGAATGTTTACTGGAATATGAAAATATTTTAAGCAGTCCCCAAATTAGGAGTAAACTAAATGTGTTTGGTAATGTTGATTGCATTTTCTCTTTGTTTGTAAGAAATGAAGTTGCAGCTGGCATTTAGATATTAAACCAACATAATGCTTGTAAGAAAAAATTAGGAATGTAACCTAAAGACAATTAAAATCAGAGACTAGAAACAGAAGATATAAAACTGTTTCTGGAAGCTACATATAACTTCTATATAAAGTGGATAAAAATGGAATTCCTACAAGTACTACAGAGAGAAGAATGTATAATGGGTTTACGTAGGAAGTATCAAGATATACCTGCTTGTGCCGGATAGGAGAAGGGGCATCCAACTTTTAAAACATATTTCACAAAGAGTAGCATAAAAACATTTCTCTCTTCAGAAAAAAGCAGAGAATATGTATTGGAATCAATTCTAATGCTATAGACAGCATCAGTGCTAAGTGAAGCTGTGTGGTAAGGAAAGCAGGCAGCATTTAGAAGTTTATGCCCTAGGGAAGCAATACTTCATTGGCAATGCAGTGCTAAAAATCATTGGATTTAAAGTGAAATCTGAGCATCTCTATAAGCAGACTAGGACTTTAACAAATAGTAATAAAGACTCTAATAAAACAAAGTGACATCTCAAACTAGGCTATTGTGAGAAAAGAACTATTTTAAATAGCAAAAAGGATCGATAGAACTTAGACTAGGTAGAGAAATAAGAAATCTAGACCAGTTAAAGACAAATAATTCTTTTTGCAATAGTGTCTAAAACATTTTACTAGAAGGTACTGGTTATAACTATCATATTATCACAATATATCACTTAAAGCTTACTTGTTAAAATGTATATACTTCTTATTTACCAGAGTTTGTTCAGCTATTATGAACCAGGTTGACAATTCTATCAAGTACTTCTCTAAATATTGTTATTAACAGAGATCTGTATGGAATAAAGCTTTCTTCACTGCCTCTGTCATTATCTGTCATTATCTATGATATCAGTAGCATGTCTCAGAAAATCCTCAGGTGATTTAATTAACAATTAATTGTATATAGGAGGATTGTACATATGTAAGAACAGAGCGAGCTCTGGTAGCGTAATGGTTACGAATCGGGCTGTGAACCACAAGGTCAGCAGTTCGAAACTACCAGCTGTTCCACGGGAGAAAGATGAGGCGTTCTGCTCCCGTAAAGATTTACAGCCTCAGAAACCCTGTACAGCGTCGCTATGAGTCGGAACCAACTCCACGGCACATAAAAACAACAACAACAGGACAGTAAGTATAGGGCCCTAACTGATCTCTTCAGAAAGCTGGTACTTTTATTAATTTTCCCTTGAGTGAATGTCACTCCGAAATATGTGTCAACATGGCTGGGCCATGATTCTTAGTGGGTTGGCAGTTATGTATGTAACCCCGAGGTCAAGGGCTTATCCTACGGCACCATACTTGGAGACTTTAAATTATATTCTTTTTTTAAAAATATATAATTTAAGGAGCACTGGTAACACAATGGTTAAGGTCTCAGCTGCTAGCCACAACTCTGGCGGTTCTAATCTATCCAGTGGCTCTGGTGATTTGCTTTCATAAAACATTCAGCCTAAAAAATCCTATGGGGCAGTTCTGCTGTGTTGCTTTGGAAGTTGATTGGATGGCACTTAACAAAAATAACAATATATTCTACACGAGCATGAGGTAGTTTGTTAACATAGTATTTTAAACTGTATAAATACAAACTTCTATAACCAGAGAATACATGAGAATATCTAACTATAACAGAATGTTATACTGATAAATGTTATAAAAATATATTGACTGCTGATCATTAATAGAAATAGTATTGGTAGAGAAGTTTCTGGAAGGAAATGGTGTATATTTAAATGACATAAATGCCTTTCTACCTTTTCTCAGTTTAACTATATCCTATACTCTCTTCAGACTTTCCCCAACTGCCACACTTCCTCTTGAAGCTGCTGATTCATATCATTAGGATTACCACTACAACAGGGCAAATTAAACAACACACAACAGAGAGTGATGTAGTTAATAAAAGAGAGGAAGAGAAAAACCTAGTGGGAAACCTGATCAGTAGTCATTAGTAGTTTCTTCATATTTCTCAATCAGTATGTTGTTGTTGTTGTTGTTAAGTGCTGGCGAGTCGATTCTGACCCATAGCGACCCTGTATAGAGTTTCCAAGGAGCAGCTAGTGAGCTTGAACCACTGATCTTGCAGTTCAAATGACTTTGCAGTCTGACGCATTAGCCTACAGCGCCACACCAGGACTCCCTCAATCAGTATAAGAGACCATAAAAAAGAAGTAAGGAGGCGTCCCAAGGAATTTTATGCATCAAAGAAAATTAAAATATAAAGAAATAAAATACCAAAACGAGATTGCAACCAAACTTATTCTATGAACTAGAAATGTGTTTAATGACTTCATCTATCCATGTACAATTATTAAAAATGAATACAAACAGAAAAATTGACTTGCTTTAAGAAAAAAAATCCCTTCTTTTTCCTTCCTAATATTAATGTAGCATTGTGCTTACAAATTAGGCTGCAAACCTTAAGATCAGCAGTTTGAAACTACCATCTGTTCCACAGGAGAAAGATGAGGGTTGCTGCCAGCCTCGGAAAACCTATACAGGGTCGCTATGAGTCAGAATTGACTCCACAGCACATAACCACCACACACTATGCCTTCACCATGTGTCAGTTTGTCATACTCTAGTAGCTTGTATGTTTCTACCTTGCTGAAAGTTATGCCACCATTATTTCAAAAATCAAATAAGCCACCCTGTTAAAAACATACTAGTGTGTTTTCACATTTCAGCAGAATAATAAAAACTAGGAAGAAAAGCCTGATGTTCTGTTCTTGAAATCACAATAACACCGTTGGACTTAAATTGCCTTACACTTATCATCAAGAGGTGTCAGTCACTAAAGGAGGACATCATACTTGACTTAGTAGAGGGCCAATAAGGGCATGGGACACCCTTGATGAGATGGATTTTCTAATGTGCTAACAACTATGGACTCAAAACGCTGGTGATTGTGAACATGATGCAGGGTTGGCAACATTACATCGTACTGTACCTAAGGTCCTCATGAATTAGAGTTGTCTTGATGGCAATTAATAACAATCACTACCACAATACTATTTACCCGTTAGTCCAGATACAAAAATGCTCTGCAGTTGTGTTTTTGACTGATATATATAGAAAAGCTGTGTAGTGTGGGTAAGTGTTACAGTAATATAAATATATGACAACACAAGGGAATGAGCCCTGGTTGCACAGTGGTTAAGGATCTGGCTGCTAAACTAAAGACTGACAGTTCAAGCCCACCAACTCTTCTGTTCTGCTCTTCAAGAGAATGATGTGACAGTCTGCTTTGTAAAGATGAAAGCCTTGGAAACATTGTGAAGTAGTTCTATCTGTACTTTAGGGCTGGTAAGAGTCAGAATCTACTCCAGTAAACTGGGTTTGGGTTTTCCATTTAACTCAAGAGAGTGAGGGAATTGGTGAGAGAAGGGAGGTAATATAACTGCCCAAAGGCAGTGATATTAGTTTGAGTCTGTTGAATTAACATAGACAGGAGACTGACAGGGTCTTCCTTAAGGCAAGGACAGTTGGAGTGGATATGGGGTCTATATTAATGAGAATCTTTAAAGCAATTTTGTTGAAACTATGAAATAGTGAGTCTGTAACTATCATTCACTTTTAGATAGTCTTTTTCCAAATTGTAGAAGAAAATAAATAGATGAATGTTGTTGTTGTTGTTGTTAAATGCCATCAAGTCAGTTACAACCCACAGTGACCATGTATAGGGTTTCCAAGGAGTGACTGGTGAGCTTGAACCGCTGACCTTTTGGTTCAAACAACTTTGCAGTTTGATGCATTAACCCACAGGGCTACACCATAGACTTTTTAAATTAAAAAATTATTAAACTTTTTTTTTGACACCTGCTTTTGTTTTTGGGGTCAAAAATGAAGCTTTCTGCTACTGCAAAGATTTAGAG
>NW_006408758.1:1588703-1592496 GCF_000296735.1 Chrysochloris asiatica
TAGTCCTCAAGCTGACATCTCTGCTCTTCAATGAAGGTACATAGCCATAATTTACTGGTGAAATTATTATTGGACTTCATGCTATAGTATAATAAGTTTAAATTTGCTTGTAAGTGGCAGTAAACAACATAACAATGACGTACACTAAAGATCACTGATTTCTTTATTTCATTCATTTCCAGAACTGGAATGGAAACAGGCATTGTCTTTATCTCTGGAGGCACTGTAGGATAAGCACTGGACTTCTGACTACAGGATGGCAGTTCAAACCCACCAACCACTGTTTGGGAGATAGATGAGACTTTCTGCTTCTGTAAAGATTTAGTCTCAGAAACACTATAAAGTGTTGCTGTAAGTTGGAATCACTTCTATGGCAGTGGGTTTGCTGTGCTATACGTTGACTTTCCTAAGGTACTGTAAAAATACAAAGAATAAAAAGAGAAAGGGAATGACACCTTCATTCAGAGACACAACCTGGAAGTTGAATATCACTTCTATTTATACAAGGAGCCCTAGTAATGCAGTGGATTAAGTGTTGGGCTGCTACCAAAAAGGATGATGGTTTGAACCTCCAAGTCACTCTGCAGGAGACAGATGAGGATGAGGCCCTCTGCTTCCATAAAAAATGTATAGACTCAAAAACCCAGTGACAGCTCTACTCTGTCCTTTAGGCTTGATATTGACCAAGTTATACCTAGCTGGCAGGGAGGGTTGGAAATGCCTTTATTCCCAGTAGCCAAGAGTCCAGCTAAAAATTCGGGTCACTTAGTGACGTTGGTTGACATCTAGCAGTCTTAGGAATAATGGATTTTGCATGTCTATTAACTTAAATGACATCAGCTTTATCTGATTTCTGAGAGAGAAGAAAACTAAACAAATTTAATAGGACAAATGAAATCAAGTTCTCTTTCTCTCTCAATTCTCTTTCTCCTATCTTACCAAGACACACATTCCGAAATATTTAATCAACTAGTGTTGTTCTTTATTCATTTCTTTCATTTGAGTTATTCAACACTAGTATAAATGAAGTAATAATTCTAAGAAATATAAATTGATCTTCTTCTTTTCTTACATGTGTTTCCCTATAATCTACTACTGAAAGCAATTTGTAACTGCCCTTAAAGAATGAGTGCTGGAACACCTGCTTCCAATTTCCAATGTATAAACTATCATCTTCAGTGGAGACTATATGAATTCATACTAGAAGCCTCATTTAGCTGATCTTTTTAAGAAAATTATACTATAGTCATCAGCCCCTGAAAACAGCAAATACTGCAGCTTCAAACAAAGCACAAACTGTTTTCAAGTATGGTTTATATGGATTCCTGCTCTCGCCTCAGGATTATCACAAGCCTGATGGCGTTTATGCATCTGGAATCAATAAATTAAAAAGGTTCTGATTTTCTAACTGATACAACTGCTTTTTTTTTTTTCTCCCAAGCAAGAACACCTGACATGACAGTGTTTTAACCAGATGTTTGGTTTTTTTTTTTTTCCCTACCTGGGGAGGATGACTCACAGTACACAGCTGCCTTTGTGCATTTTTACCCAAATGCAAAAGATAGTTGAGCTCACTGGCCTTTTTAATCAGTCAGGGACTGGACACCTAAATTCTGAAACCACCAATGCAGAGTAATGAAGAATCCATAGACATCAGAGTATCACGTTAGCTACTCCAATAAAAATTATACATCTTCTAGATTAAAAAAATACATGGAAAAATATGTAAATTATACATTTAGCTATTTAGGAAAATCCACACAAAACTAAGAAGAGAGAAACAGAATAAAAACAACAGCACACAACAATCCCCTCAACCAAAATATGTTAATTTCCTTAGCCACCTGCAAACATTTATGTCAATTTTCTCTTGTGAATAATACTTTAGACTATATAATTTAATTTTGCATTTCTCTGTAACATTTTGTTTTTGAAATTAAAAAGCCCAATTGTATAGAGTTTTATTCACTTGTGCCTCTCACGTTCTCTATATTATGGAATTCTGTCATACATAGAAAAACATATTTAAATTAGGCTTTGGGAGTTTGCCATTTCATAACATTTTCTCTTGGGAAAATCAGCTAATTAAACAAATGATTGCAAAATACTCAGAGTGTCAACCTTGCTGGCTTTTACTGAGGGCATTTAAACCAAATTTCGGTTATATGTCTCCATGTATACTGGTCCATTCCCATACCCTCCTCCTAATCCCAATAAATGTAATAACCATGTCTGTAAATATAAAAGTTAAGGCAAGAAGAAACTCAAAACAGTTTTTTAAATGAAACAAAACACAGGTACATAACACATGATTTCATTCTTCATATAGGCATGCAACAATGCCTATTTGAAAATAACTTTCTTATGATACATCACATAGATTACTTTATCCAATAATATACAGTTTCCATTCTATAACTTTGAAATGCCAAGTAAATTATCTCATGAGTGTATAAATCCTTCTCAATATTTCTCACATGTGAACTATTTCCCCAAACAAATCTTTTCTCCTCTAACTTTCTTTTCTCATCTACCATTCTCAAAACCTCAGGTGCTGTTAATAACAATTCTCATTACAAACAGCAGTTAGATGAAAAGACAGGAAGAGTGAAAAATTCAAAGAACCTCCTTCAGCATATAGGCTGCTGTGATTTTAACATGAAAATCGCCTAAGAAAATTTCTAAGATCTAAAAATGTATATGTAAATTTAAGAAGCTATATAATTTATATGCAAATACATACCTGAGCCTTCAGTTTATTAGAAATGCCTAGGGGACACTAAAAGGTTTCAGTCATGCCTAAGGATTTACATACTTTCTATTTTCAAATGTTTAAGGCTTCAACAAGAATTTTCATTGCTGTTATGGTTATTTTTGTTTAGGCAAAACAGAAGAAAGAAAAAAAAGGAGAGGAACATGGATAAGGAAGGCAAGAAATGATGAAAGAAAGGGGAGGGAAGCTGGAATTTAGTACATTAAACCTGCATAAGTCTGAAACCAGTCACAGAAGAAAACAAATATTTTCCACTAATAGCAACAAAGGAGCTCTGGTAGCATAGTGGTTACGAATCGGGCTGCGAACCTCAGGGACAGCAGTTCCAAACTACCAGCTGTTCCGCGGGAGAAAGATGAGGCGTTCTGCTCCCGTAAAGACTTACAGTCTCGGAAACCCTGTATAGGGTCGCTATGAGTCCGAACCGACTCCACGGCACATAACAACAACAACAACAATAGCAATGAAGTCCTGGTGTGGCGCTGTGGGTTAATGCACTGGACTGCAAAGTCAGTTTGAACCACTAGGTTGGTTGCTCAAACGCACCAACCGCTCCTCAGAAACCCTATACGGTACGGAGTGGGTTGGAACCTACTGGGCAGCACACAGACAACAACTACTGTACCCTTTCAAAGGCAGAAAACTTGTGACATAAGGAGAAACAAAGTAGTCCCATCAAGTTCCAGCTCCCAATGGGTTTCATTGTACTACCAGCCATAAAGATTAGGAATTAAGGGGAAGAAAAAAGAAAGACAGAAAGAAAAAACACAAGAGAACTTTGTTGATTAGACTTAGAATAGAAAAATGGATGGGTAGGGAAGGAAATGAAACAAAAAACACTCTTTTCTCCTTTCACTGAAGAAGGAAACTTTCTGCTAGTAGCATATTTTGATAGATCATTTATTTCAAACCTTCCCCTCCTTCCAGTCTGATGTAAAGGGATGAACATCAATTGCTCATTTCTGTTTTTCAAGTTATGTGACTAAGAAAGACAGAAGGAAAGGAAGGAAGGAAGGAAGG
>NW_006408758.1:1592661-1612214 GCF_000296735.1 Chrysochloris asiatica
AGAAAGAAAGAAAGAAAGAAAGAAAGAAAGAAAGAAAGAAAGAAAGAAAGAAAGGAAAGAAAGAAAACTTATGTAGAGAGGGGGCATCGAGAAAATAAAACAAATGTGCAAAAAAAAAAAAAAAAAAAAATCTTTATTATCACTTCTCAAGAACCCTAGCATAGTAAGGAACCACCAACATGAAGCAGAATTTAGTAGTGTTTTGCCAGTTGCAGACATTAAGTGGAAATGATCCTTGCTTTGAAAGAATGAACTCAAAGTTTTCAACTCAGATAAGTATACGCTCAAAATATGTTATCACCAGTTACATGTTATTGGTGCTTCCCTTTCTTTTTACGTAAATGGGGATTTTATATCACTTATTTTATATTTGTAAAAAATTAAATAAAAGCAACTAATTAACAGTTAATTTATTTAAAGAAAAATTAAAAAGGAAGATTATTCTATACCATTACATGAGCACACGTATTTATCATTTTTTATAGATGTAAATTTTCTTATGTATTATTTCCAAAAGCTAACACTAAATCAAAAGCAACTTACCAAATAAAGCAATAAAATAAAATAAACTCTAACAAATTATACAATTATAGAAAAAAATATGTAAAAAAATAATGTACAAGCATTTTATATCTGTTAAGTAAACAATCACAATATAACAAAATAATCACAATTGTAATGTAACTACAAAATATTGTTAAGTACCACCAAGTAGGTTCTGACTCATAGCGATCCTATATAGGTTTTCTAAGGAGCGCCTGGTGGGTTTGAACCTCAATCTTGCAGTTAGCAGTCCAATGATTATCCTGAAATGTCACACCAGAACTCCAACTACAATATGTTGTTAAGTGCCTTAGAGTCAGTTCTGACTCACAGTAACATTGTACAGGGTTTCTGAGAAGTGCCTGGGGGTTTGAATGGCTGTCCCTGTGGCTCAGGTTCAAAGTACTGTGCTGATCCTGGAACACCACACCAGGAGTTCCAACTATAATATATACCCAATTAAATATTAATGCATATTATAACAAAGAATTACCATAGGTAGCAATGCATTTTAAAATTACCTTATATTATTGGATGATTGGATTTTAATATTCCAATATATCCAATAATATTCCTTCGCAGATTGCTGTTAATTGTGAATTGGCCACTGTGTGCAGAGTAGAATTGCTCCATAGGATTTTCAAGGTAGATCACCAGACCTGTTTTACAAGATGCCTCTGGGATGGTTGGAATCACCAATGCTTAAATTAACTAGTCAAACATGTAATTGTTAATTTGCCACCATACACTTCATCTCTTATAACTTTCTTAATCACTCTTTTAACTTCCAGTATCACTGAACTGTACTGTCCTATCATATTGTATTGTTGTTGTTAAGTGCCATCAAGTTGTTCCCAAATCATAATGAACTTGTATAGGGTTTCTAAAGAGCAGCTGGTGGGTTGGAATGGACTCTGTGGCACTTAACAACACTTATCTCATCTAGAATGTTTCCCTTCTACCTCAGGTTATATTAGGAGTCCTTCTTTGGAGTTCATTGTTATTTTAAATGCCAAGAGTCAATTCCGACTTATAGCGACCCTGTACAGAGCCCTGTCTATGAGTCAGAACTGACTCCACGGCACATAACATAGGTCGCTATGAGTCAGAACTGACTCCACGGCACATAACAACAACAACATAGGGCTCTGAGGCCAATGATGTGTTTGAATCACCAAACTTGCAGTTAGCAGTCCAGTACTTATCCTACAGTGCCACACCAGAACTTCATTAATTACCTATATTTCTATCATCTAGGGATCCTGCCTTAAAAAAATTATTTTCATCAGCACAACTCTTGATGTTAAGTGATTATGACGATCATTTTTGTATTAGTCAGAGTTCAATTCAGAGTTCTTTAAAGATCATTTCTATTAGTTCTAGAAATAAAAAACAAAACAAAACAAAGAGAAAGCAGGTTCAATTATAAACAAAGATATGAAATGGAACCAACCTTCTTTCCTTCTTCACAATAAATACAACAAAGGGAACAGATTAAATACATCAATATCACCAAATCTTTTCTTTAAGATAACAAATACAGACTTTTTTTTTTTTTTAACTTTCAACCAGAGAAGTTACAGTTTTCTTGAGATAAAATTTCATTCACTAATATAAAAGAATTGCTGATTTTTCAATTTGTATAGTGGAAAATGTAAGACATTTATGTTTATATATTAGATATCTATGTCTGTATCCAGCCAAACTAACTAAATTGTACATGATTATATTCACTTACAATTTACTTCAGATAAACAAAATTTAAATTTCTAACAGATAGAAAAATGTCCTTGAATTTACCTGCTCAACAATCTCAAATTAAATATAACCTAAATAAGACACAAATGCTTAACTGCCATGAGGAATTCTATAAAATTGTTCTGTTTATTTCTGTTTCCTTTTTACATTCATGTTGACTCTGGTAAGTAATTTTAAACCACTGTAAACATACTTTTAAAATAGTTGTGTTTTTCAGAAACTGTTTATGAGGTTTCTTGATTTCAAATTTGATTTTTACCCTTATATATGAGATTGTCTAAGTGAGTCATGTATATTTCTTCCTCTTTCTTCTGATAAAAATCCAGCAAGAGTAGCTATTATTATATCTTCACAGTGTGGTTTTCACTTAGCTACAGATTTGGGGCCTGGGTAATGTGACCCATGGTAATGAGACTTTGAGGAAAGACAAACATTTTATCAGCAACAACAAACCACACAGATCTAACTCTTACTCCTCAATTATGTATCATGGCAATGGAACACAATTCACTTCATGTGACTTTAAAATGATAATGCAATGCCAACCCCAACTCCTATCCCTGGGAAGTAAAGTCTGTTTACTGATAGCAGTATGATCTTTCTTTCCTAGACGGTTACTGGAATTGTTATTATTTTCTAAGCAATACTAGCATTTTGCAATTTTTATGTTCAATAAGTACTGGGCCCCAAGGTTGGTTTGAACTTCAAGCTGGGCAATTGAAATTCACCAGTCACTCCTTGGAAACTCTATACGGGGTCCCTATGAGTCAGAACAGACTCCAGTGCACTTAACAACAAGAAGTCAGAAATGACTTGTGAGTTAAAAACAATAAATCATATCTTTCATTAACTATTCTAAAAATTGTGACGAGTGTTTTGAATTTTTTTCTGAGTTCTGCCTTCAGTACTGCTGTTGTCATGCAGTGTATTTTGTCTCATGGCAACTTCAAGTTGCCTACCCTATGAATAGGACTATTCCCCTAGGGTTTTCTTGATTGTTATCTTTAGGGAAGTAGATCACCAGGTTACTTCCACAGAGCCATTGAGGGAAAGGGCTGCAGCCATTTAATAGTTGTATCACCCTGGCTGAGGTAGCTTATCTTATCTCTATAAATCTCAGCTGCTATTTCTGTTTTTATAAAATTAAAAATACCCTATATGAAGCACAAAACTGTACCAGGCTTAAAATTGCCATTCAATAAGTGGTGGCCTTTATTATTATTCTTTTATTTGTGAATCACATTTCTAATGATACTTCCTAAGACTTGATCTCATTTCCCCCCCTAGTATTTGGTATTACAATAGCTGGACCAAAGCTGAGGAAGTCATGTTTTAAATTACATGTTTATAAAGGTAAAGATTTCACATGCCAAGATAAATGGAAATGGCTTACCAAAAATTTTTTCATAATTCAGAATTTATTTTTACAATACCATAGAAATACACTTATTTCATGTCTAAAATAGTTACTTAAAAGTTGTTGTTGTTAAGTGCTATCCTGTTGGTTTCGACTCATAGTTAACCTGTATAAGATGTTGGAGGAGCAGCTGGTGCGTTTGAACCACCAATAAATATTGTGGTTTGTAGTCTAGTGCTAATCCTCTGTTATTGTCAAGTGCCGTTGACTCAATTCTGACCCATAGCTGTCCTGTATAGGGTTTCCGAGGAGCAGCTGGTGAGCTTGAACCGCCAACCTTGCAGTTCAAACAGCTTTGCAGTCTGGTGCATTAACCCACAGTGCCACACCAGGACTCTATTGTTGTTGTTATTAAATGCCATCGAGTCGATTCCGACCCATAGCGACCCTGTATAGGGTTTCCCAGGAGCAGCTGGTGAGCTTGAACCGCCAACCTTGCAGTTCAAATGGCTTTACAGTCTGGCAACCCACAGCACCACACCAGGACTCCATAGAACCTATTAATTAGTTTAATAACTACTCATGTTAACATTCTTATTACAGGGAAAAATACAATATCATAGGGAGACATTTTTGCTTTATGCCTAATCAAGACTGTCTCTCGAGTAGAACTTATGAGCAGTTTGAATTTATACAAATGTAGTTTCAGAACTCTATACTGTCCTACATATCACACATTCTAATCTGATTGGTAAATCTGAACAAGAAGCTATAACATAACATTATCTACTCCAAATCACAGAAAAAGAAAATCCAATAGGCTTTACAAAGGAAATCCACTTACATTGTTCCTGTTTTGCTTTTGTAACTTTTATGGGGCTACAGTTTTGAAAATTTGAGTGACAAACATCTGACAAACATATAATAATGGATTTACACAGTCTGAGTTTTTTCTAAGAGATAAAAGAATCTTGGGAATTTGCCCTAATAACAAGTCTACTTGTTTTTCTTTAAAAAATTAAGAAGAGATATTAAGTCAATTAACATATTTGAAAAATAAGAATAAATATCAGTAAAAGTGTGAATTCTAAGAATTTTATGTCATCTTTCTTCAGATTATATATTCTTCCCTTAGTTTTCACAATTTAAACTAATTGTTCCCAAATTCCCAGTAGTATAATGAATCTGATTAAATAATGGTTCTAATTATACTCTAGAGGGAAATAGGACTGCTTGCATTTTGGAATTATTCCATTTCTTGCTAACTGAAAACAATTTACAAATGGGTACCTTATGAACTAAAATAGATGCACTATCTCAAAGGTTTCTGTTAAATTCAACGAACATTTATTGAATGATTATTATTTTTTTCAAGGGGAGATTTATATATATTTTTAAATATGCAGTGACCATACACACCCTGAATAAATTATAATTAGACCACAGACTGCCCCGCATTGTTATTACAAATTACTTTAAGGTTATTTTCTACCAGGTGGTATTTCCTTTTGTAAAACACTTTTTTCACTTAATTGCTTCACTAACATTTTCTTTTATTTAAAAAAAATTTCATCGTTAATACATTTTTATTGAATTTGCTTTGCTTTTTAGCAGGGGTTGAATAAACTTTAAGAGTACATGCTATCTAAACTACTCACTAATATCTTAGTTGGAACTGACTTAGTGGCACTGAACATCAATATATACTAGTACAGCTGGCAAAACAAGAAGGCAAACTGGTCACAATTGCCTTTTTTTTTTTTTTTTTTAATGCAACAAGAACTAAATAACCTTGAAAGAATTATGCAACTTATTCTATATAAAATATTAGTACACACCATAATTTTCCTATGACTTTAAAATAGATACATGCTTCTACTCAAGTTTCAGTTTTAGCAAGGGGAATGTGGATTTGAGCATAATGATACACATTCCTTCTACCTTCCCCGGTCTCTTTATTTAATTTAATTCAATTTGTTGATTTATTTTTCTCTTCTTTATTTAATTTGAATGAAAGAGATGGTCGCTTAATGTACTTTATTTAGTTTTCTGCTGGGTACAGTCAACACAAATTCGATGAGGAGAAAGGGAAGAAAAACAATGATTTTGGACTAGCTCAATATCATAAAACTAGGTTTTCCAACAAGGTTCTAGATGATCAAGCGAAGTTTTAGATGTGGCAAACCAAATGAAGCTGTGAGAAAAGTACGAATGGATGCTGTGGAAAGGAGAGTAAATTACCAGAGAGATCTGCCAAGTGGTTTTAGAACAGGTGCTGAAGTCTAATCAGGTGTTTAGTGCTTAAGCTGGCTCAGGATTCTCCTAACTGGGTGAGGTTTTGGAATCTTTGGCTAGCCAAGTGAACTTTGCTGCCAGCTCCACCTTGGTTCAGATTACACTTGGCTACGGGTTCAGGTTTATAGAAGACAGTTTTGATCAGTTCATGTTGGTAACTTGCGCTCCTAAAGAAACGCTGTCAGATCCACTGTGGGTCTCATCCAAAACCTTGACAGTATCCTTTAGATTGGTCATTAACAGATCATCCTGTACTGTCTGAATACCTTAATGGACTTTCTAGTTATTCAGGTCAAAGAGATCATCTATAGATTGTGTGGACAGACCACTACTATGGAGAGTAGAATTCAGAAGCAGTCATGAGTTCCATGACGATCACATATCAGTGTCACTTGCCTTTCCAATTGTACCTTTGCACTGTAGCAGGTCATTTTAATTCTTCAGGCTGTCCAGAATCTTTTTGCTCATATGCTCTACTTAACATTTCTTCCGTATTTCTCCTGGTGACATTTATTCACTTTTAGAAGACTTCTCTTTCAATGTATACGGTTACTTAAATTGACAGCTCCAAAGATGATGTTAATGAATTTATGCCACCTTGATTATAATTTAAGTGCTACCATTCATCACATGGATATCTACAACTGACTATGAATAGCCAAGTCAGTAGTACTATCCCACAAGTGGAACCTCCTTTTTAGTAACTCCAATCTTCTAGTTGGCATAAGGCAATCAGAATATAGTGTGTGAATATATGTATTTATTATCAGTTTGCCAATCTTCCCTGACATTCAGTTTCTTCCTAATCTGGGCAGGTCCAATAGTTTTATTGAAGTGCTAAGCAGCTTTTGGAGTCCTGGTGTAGTGCTGTAGGATAAGCACTGGTTGGCCATTCAAACCCACCAGCTGTTCCTTGACTCTACAGAGTCACTATGAATTGGAACTGACTCATGGCACTTAACAACACTTGCTTTAGTCTTGATACAGTGACTTAGCAAAAAAAAAAAGGTCCGATCAAAACAGTGGTTTCCCAGGGCTTAGAAAGTGATGGCAATTATTTTTGGGATTCAAAAGAGGAAATTTTGGTAAGTTTTCTCAAAGGACACATGATGCTCACAGGACTTATTCGGAATAAGTTGTAAGAAAATTGAAAACTGCAATGGAGAAAAAAGCCAGGAAAGTTGCACTGAGGAATTTTTTCCCATCACTACAGTGTACTTGCTCATTCTTTAAGGGTGGCAAAGGTTATCATATGAGAATTACAAAACCTTACCCAATCTACCATATTGTCCTGATCCTGCCCCCTCAGATGTGTTTTTGTTCCCAAAACTCAAAGAACGTTTAAAAGGAACATGATATGAGTTTCTTGAGAATGACAAAATTGCCATTTTGATGTGGTATAAATTGAAGAGTGCAGAGTTCTTTGAGGAAGTGTTAGAGAGATGAAAACACCACCTCAGGACATATTTAAACCTAGATGGAGAATATGTGGAGAAACAATGCTTCATATTTTTAGATTTTTTTAAAATAGCAGTTTTATAATTTTACAGCAATACTGTTTGACTTTCCTCATATTACTTGGTCCCTGGCTCTCTATTTATCCCCCTGACTTCTATGTTCACACTCAGTTCCTTTTTTTTCACCTGTCTCCCTCCTGCATAACCTTTGATTGTGCCAGTGCTGACCATCAAATTGCTTATGTTGTCTAATGGAGATGTTTTTGTTTTCGTTTAATTTTTTCAGAGCATTGTCACGTTAGCAAATTAAATTGAAGCTCATCAGTAAAAAAAGCAAAGAATCACAGTTATTCTTTCAAATAGACATGTATATGAACATTACTGACCATAAAACTGTATAGTAGATAGAATTCATATTTGTTGTATTCTCAGATTTCACAAATATATACAAAACAACTTATATTCTAAAGTTCCAAATGGATTGAAAATTAATTTCTTATGTTTGAAAAGAGGCTGGTATTAGGAGGAGGAAATTTACAGTCAGAGTGACATGAATAGACCATTCATTTGTATGACCACTAATTCCATAGGGCAACTGATCATAAATTAAGGGTCCGACATTCAGTAATAGATGATTATATCTGACATAATGAAGTTATAATGGAAGGTGTTCATACACTGCTTGACTATTAAGTGCCCATTTATTGTCCCTGCACCAGGTGTGATAGTGATAGGCTATACAAATCATCCAGAAGAAATGTCAAAATAAGCTCCTTTGCTGATAAAGTACCACACATGTTTATTAATATAGCAGCTTGTCTTAGAACTGGCCCATCTGCTCACTTAAAACAAATCTTCTTCTTATAAACATTTCAAAGTTAATAGCATGACCACTACTAATACTTTTGGAGCAATAGAAATAGAAAGGGAAGAATAAAAAAAGGAAAACAAACCGAGCTTATATATATATAATACTCACACACACACATAGATATATATATCTATATATCTATATATATACACACACTCAGGTTGTTTTCCTTTTTTTTTTTTAATCCTACATATATTTAACAGTAGACAGGACAGGGAGGTATATTTTAATATGGCATTTGCTTTAGACTCATACTGCATGATTGTAGGCTATCGTAAATGGTTCCAGGCTCCAGTTGTTGTGGATGCCAGGTGAGAAATGGCAAATTTCACCAATGTTTCCAAAGTACACATTTCAGTAAAGTGCAAAATGAAGCACTCAATTATGAAATTCCCCAATGCAGTCATTCATATGCATTTAAATTCACCAGAAAATATTTTAGTTGGGTAGATTTTACAAAGAAAATAATGCCACAAATCTTTTTTTTTGGGGGGGGGTGCAGAGGGTGAGGTAGGGAGATAACTTTAAAATTCTCAGGATTTTCTTATAGGAAACCATTTTCTTTAAGACATCAACATCACATTTTTATGTAACAGGGAAAACAACAGAAGCAAAATTTGAATGTTTATCCATTTTTTTAACTTTAGGAAATCAGAAGTACAAGGCTAAGACATTTTCCATCTGGTACCCCAAATTTTACGTGCTTGCAGTGCAGTCTGTTCTTTCTGTGTTCTGTCTTCAAGAATGGTTTTATATAACAAACAAGTATGCCCTGAGGTAGCCCTCTCAAATGAACACACATATTTGAAATGAAGAAGTACAATTGTTCAAAACAGTGAAATGCATGAACCATTTAGTGACCAGAGATGGTTTTCATTCTATAGCCTTGGCTTCATTTATTCATTCATTAAAACCTAAATAAAGTTTGGCAGGCATGCCTTTCAGGTTCCAGAAAAGATCTTTATCAGACCCAGTATCACATAAATCCACTAGTCATACTTTACTAAATAAAATACAGCTTGGGATAACTACCCACCTGGTGATCATAGGGCCAATTCAATTGCTTATAAAAGGCAAAGGGTCTCATAAACTGCTGAAATTATTATTATTATTATTTTTACATCTCCCATAGATTGAATGCAACTAATTTCCAAATATACGTATTTCATGTTCCTTGTACCTTCTTGTAATTAATAGCTGGTGACTTTTAACTTTAACATAAACTGCCCAAGTCTTGCAGAACAGTATCAACATCCATCCAAATTATTAAAATTCAAAATTATGGATAATCTTGTATTTGGTCTCTCCCTCAAACTCATCATATCCATCCAATCACCAAGTCCACATGCTTCAACTGCACTGTCTTCTTTATTCCCATTGCTACAGTCTTTTAAAGTAGCTCTGGTGGTACAGTGGTTAAGATCTTGGTTGCTAACTAAAAGGTCAGTGGTTCAAATTCACCAGCTGTTCCACCAACTACTCCATGGGGGTGGGGAGTACGGGGGGATGCGACAGTCTGGTGAATTTGAATTACCCTCCTTTCAGTTCAAACCAACCTTGGAGTTCAGTATTTATCCTACATAAAAGTTGCAAAATACTAGTATGTTTTTAAAGATGTATAGCCTTGGCAAGCCTATGGGGCAGCGCTACTCTGTCCTGTAGAATCACAATGAGCCAGAAGACACTTGATGACAATGGGTTTCATTTTTGTTTTATTGTCTTTTAGTTACTACTCCTGGTGTGGCACTTACTTAAAAACTATAATACTTCAAAAAACCTTCCTTGAAATAACATATTAGTTCGGTTTCCAGTTCATCCTAAATACTGAAGTCAACATTGCTTGGCAATTTAATTGCATTAATAACTTCCCTGGTTGAAGTCCCTATTGGTTTCTCAGTATCTTCTGGATAATTAGAATGTTAGGTTTAGTTCTGGTGTGATGCTGTAGGATAAGCGCTCAACCACACAGTCAATTTGAATCTCAAGGTCGGTGGCTCAAACTCACCAGACAGTCCTCGGAAATCCTATACAGGGTCGCTATGGGTCGGAATGGTATCAATAGTATTTAATACCAATATACAATATATAGAATCTGGGTCGTAATCTACTTTGCTAGTTTCTTTCTTGTCAGTCCACATCATCTGTGGACTATGAAGCGTTGTTAGTTCTTCAGAAAATATAGACTAACCCCACAAGCAGCAGCCAATAGAATTTGAAAGTGTTCAGACTTTAAAAGGATAAACTCTTAGTGTCTATACTGAGAATTTGACCCCTGGGGGCTCAACAAAGGCAGTATTTTCATTAGTTGTCTGTTAGCTGTTAGTGGTTTTATTCACTGTAGGGACAGCAACCCCAGGACATTTAATGAAATTAAGCATGTTTTCTTCCAGGTGCTGCTTCTAAAGGGCTCATTTCTTATTCCAACTGCAATGTGAATTTGCTTGTTTGCAACCTTCCTTCCTGGTTCAGAGAAGTCACACTTAACGCAGAAGCCAGTAGCTAATGTGGAAAATGGACAACAAAAAAAGGAAAGAGACTCTTTAGAGAACTTAAGTGGCAGAAGGGATGTCTGTAAATGAAATTTTAAGGAAAGGCCACGCCTATATGATTGAATTTATTTATCTCTAAGCCATTCTCCACCCAATAGCTAGAGTAATCTTTTAAAAATGTAAACCAGATTATGTAGTGCTCTGCATAAAACCCTTCAGGGATATTCATAGCTCATAAAAACAAACCCCAAAGTCCATACGTAACCTACATGTAAGGCATATATGATCTGCCTATATCTACTCCCTATAGTCCTCTCCCACCTCAAAATACCCTGTTCCAGAAATTATCATGTTCATTTATTTAATTTTTAAACTACTTATAGTTTCTCTTCTCCGTTTAGACTATTCGTTGCATGAACATCGTGGTCTTGTCAGACTTTTTTTTTTTTTTTTTTTTACTGTGCAATCCCATAAGTACCTGGAAATTAAAAGGCCTCAATGAGTGTTTGCTTGGTAAATAAATGAATTAAAATCAGATTTCTATTTCAGTTTCTTTGAATATACTGTCATTCAACTTGAATCATGGCAGGCTCACTCTAATTCTTTACAGTTCAGCTCAATGGTCACCTACTTAAGACAACCAGCTTATATAAACCTCTTTATTCCTCTACAAAGGAGATCTGGTGGTACCATGGGCTAAGTATTGGACTGCTAACCTCAAGAAACCCACCAGCTGCTCCATGGGGAGAAAGACGAGGCTATCGTATCCCATATCCCATAAAAAATTGTTGTTGTTTGTTGTTAAGTGCCGTCGAGACGGTTCTGGCCCAAAGCGACCCTGAACAGGGTTTCCGAGGCTGTAAATCTTTACGGGAGCAGAAAGTCTCCTCTTTCTCCTGCGGGGCAGTGGTAGTTTCGAACTGCTGACCTTGCAGTTTGCAGCCTGATTCGTAACCACTACGCTACCAGAGCTCCTTTTCAGTCTTAGAAATCCTATGGAGCGCTTTACTGTCCTATAGGGCAGCTATGAGTTGGAATGAATTTTATGATAGTGAAGTTGGCCCAGGATCGGGCAGTGTTTCATTCTACTGTGCATAAGGTTTCTATGGGTCAGTACCTACTCGATGGCACCTAACAACAACAACAACTAGGAATTCTGGTGTGTCTCTGTAGGATAAGCACTGGCCCGCAAGGTCGGTTTGAACTGCAAGGTCAGAGGTTCAAATTCAACAGCCTCTCCTCAAAAACCTTATACAGGATCGCTATGAGTCAGAATGGACTCGACGGTACATAACAACAACTAGGTTACTTGGGGACCATGGTGACAGTAGGATAAACACTGGACTGCAAAACACAGGGTTGACAATTCAAACCCAGTAGTTGCTCTGAAGGAGAAACATGAGGCTTTCTATTCCTGCAAAGACTCACAGCCTCTGAAATCCCACGCTTGAGTCCATTGATGCTGTCACTTGGCCAATCCATCTCGTTGGGGGTCTTCCTCTTTTTCTCTGACCCTCCACCTTATCAAACATGATATCCTTCTCCAGAGACTGGCCCCTCCTGACAATATGTCCAAAGTATGAGAGACGAAGTTTGGCCATCCTGGCCTCCAAGGAGCACTCTGGCTGCACTTCTTACAAAGTCGGATCTATTGGTTCTTTTAGCAGCCCATGGCACTTTCAATACTCTCCTCCAACACCATAACTCAAAAGTATCAATTCTTCTACAGTCTTACTTATTTACTGTCCAGCTTTCACATGCATATGAGGTTATTGAAAATACCATGGCTTGGGTCAGGTTCACCTTAGTCCTCAAGCTGATATTTTTACTCTTCAACATTTTAAAAAGGTCTTGTGCAACAGATTTGCCTAATGCAATACGTCATTTGATTTCTTGACTGCTGCTTCTGTGAGTGTTGATAGTTGATCCAATAAGAATGAAGTCCTTCACAACGTCAACTGGTAAATTCAAGGAAACATTCCTGAGTTGGGTGTGTATGTGTTGTTGTTAAGTGCCACAGAGTCTGTTCCAACTTATAGCAACCTTATATAGGATTTGCAAGGGACATCTGGTGTGTTTAAACCACTGACCTTGTAGTTAACAGTCCAGGGTTTATCATATAGTGTCTCACTGGCATGTGGTAGTGGTGGCGGTTATGTGCCATGGAGTCGGTTCCGACTCATAGTGACCCTGTACAGGGTTTCTGAGGCTTTAAATCTTTACAGGAGCAGAAAGCCTCATCTTTCTACTGCAGAACAGCTGGTAGTTTCGAACTGCTGATCTTGCAGTTTGCAGCCCGATTTGTAACTACTACAATACCAGAGTTGTTGTTGTTATTAGGTGCCATAGAATCGGTACCAACTCATAGAGACCTTATGCACAGTAGAACGAAACACTGCCTGATCCTGGGCCAACTTTACTACTGTTGACATGCTTGAGTCCACTGATGCTGCCACTTGGACAATCCATCTCATTGGGGGTCTTCATCTTTTTCTTTGACCCCCGCACTTTATCAGCGACTGGTCCCTCCTGACAATATGTCCGAAGTATAAGAGACGAAGTTTGGCCATCCTGGCCTCCAAGGAGCACTCTGATTGCACTTCTTCCAAAATGGATCTATTGGTTCTTTTGGCAGCCCATGCACTTTCAATATTCTACTCCAACACCATAACTCAAAACCATCAATTCTTCTACAGTCTTACTTATTCACTGTCCAGCTTTCACATGCATATGAGGTTATTGAAAATACCATGGCTTGGGTCAGGCGTACCTTAGTCCTCAAGCTGACATCTTTGCTCTTCAACACTTTAAAAAGGTCTTGTGTGTATGCCAAATAATTTGAAACCAGTGTTACAATTGGACGTCAAGGAAACCAATTTCTTTGGCCTTGTTTCAAGCTGTCTGTTTGCTCCAGGCAGCAAGGTACAAAGGTATAACTTTATTTTTCAATGATTGCATAAATATTGACCTTTTTTGGTGACAATATTAAGAAAAATCAAATAAGGATACCTTGCAATACAGAAAACTGTACATAATTTGTAATACATATCAGGGTGCTTAACTTCTTTTGGGGGGTCTGTTTTTAGACACATTATTATGAGAAAAATCTGGTATTTTGTTTTTTTTTTAAAAAAAGGTAGACATGATAATAATCAAACAAAATTTCTGTTTTAACAATGAGATATCATCTCACCCCAACATTAATAACAAAGGTAAAAAACAAACAAACCCCAACAACAACAGAAACAACAAATGTTGGCAAGCATGTGGAAAGACTGGGACCCTCCCACATTGCTGGTAGGTCTATAAAATGGTGTAACCACTGTAGAAAATGGTATGACAATTCCTTAAAATGCTGGAACTAGAAATACAATATGATCCAGCAATCCCTATGCTTGGTACATATACACAATAAGTAAGAACCATGACATGAGTAGACATATACATACCAATGTTCATCACAGCACTATTCACAAAAGCAAAAAGACGGAGACAGCCTAAATACCAAACAGTGAACGAATGGATACACAAATTTTGGTGCATACACACAATGGAATATTAGGCAATGTTGAAGAATAACTATGAATCCTCATAACATGGATGAACCTAGAGAATATTATATGCAGTAAAATTAGTCAATCACAAAAGAACAAATACTGCATGAGTCCACTACTGTAAAAATTCACAAAAAGGTTTTCATACTAAAATAAACCATCTATGATGGTTGCCAGGGGTGGGAGAGAAGGGAGAGTAATTCACTGGTTAGAGGGTTGTTGTTGTTGTTGTTAAGTGTCATTGAGTGGGTCAGAACCCGATAGCAACCTGGTATAGGATTTCCAAGGAGTATCTGGAGAATTTGAACCACCGACCTTGCAGTTTAAAACAACCTTGAGATTGAGTGCTTATCTTATGGTTAAAGGGTAGACACTTGTTAATTCGAGTGATGGGGAGGACAATATACAAGAAGGATGTTGACAGAAGAATGATGAAGACAAGTGAAGAGACAATGATGAATGATGAAGACAGGTGTGCAAAGGTTACAGGGGATTGATATAAACACTGATATATACTGAACCCTGTTACAACAGTGCTCTGCAGGCAGATACATGGACAGATATACAGGTTGAATGGGTATGAAACGGAGAGGGGGAGTATTTCCACAAACACATAAGGATTTGAAAAATGATATTTGTAAATAGGTATTTCCCTTTGCTGCAAACATACCTGTGTATACAGTGGAGCATAATGTTGTTAAGTGCTATTGAGTAAGTTCTGACTCATAGGGACCCTATATAGAGTTTCAGAGGAGTGGCTTGTAGGTTTGAACCACCAGCCTTGTGGCTAGTAGTTTAGTGCTTATCCTACAGTATCATACCAGGACTCTGGGGCAAAATGATGAAAACTTCTTAGATATTATCAAACATTGTAAGGTAATAGTTGCTGGGCCATAGGGTTCAGGGCCATAGTCACAGGGAACACCATCAATTGGCATCATCAACACAGTCCACAAAGGCGATGTTCTATATTGTGTTTTAGTGAGTAGACTTCTGGTAATGGCACTGTGGATCAGCACTGGATAGTGTACCACAAGGTTGGCAGTCCAAACCTACCAGAAACTCCTTGAAACCCTATACAGGGTAGCTACGAGTCAAGAACTGACTTGACAGCACTTAACAACAACCTTTTGGTGAGTAGCTACTGCGATCTTAAAAGCTCATGAGCAGCCATCTAAGGTGCAACAACTTGTCTCTCCATGTGGGAAAGAAAGAAGATGAAAATTTAAAGATGCTTGGAATAAACTGGTCCAATGGGCCAATAGAACATGTAAACATCAGTCATCAGGACTCTAGAACAACTAGATAGTGTTTGGCTACTACTATCAACTGCTCTTAAAGGGATCACATTAGAAGGTCCTCGATAGAGAGTGAGAAAATGTGGACCCAAACTCAAAACTATTAAAAAAGACCAGGTTTACTGGTTAGAAGGAGACTGGAGGAACTCAAGACTATGGACCTTTATGTATGGAAAATTATGTGTGGCCCAATTTTCAGCCAAGCAGTAGATAGCTATATTGGGAAAAACAATACTAGTAAGGTATGCTCACCTAGAATGAACAATCATTCAAGATCAAAAGGATAACACTTACCTAAGGATAAAGTTAAGAAGGGATGAGAAGGAGGGTGGAATGGGAATAAGAACTTCGGGAAGAAATGGGAAAACTGTTTTTAAATGGATGGGATTGCAATAAGTGAAATGAAACAAGCTGTATAATTTGTTGAATGTAAAACTAATGATCTCTGTAAATCTTCACTTAGCTCATAATAAAAAAGTTTTTAAAAAAGTTCTGTTTTATAGATGAAGCCAACAGACCAAAAAACCCAATCTATATCTGTCACTGGATAGCAACAATAGTGCTCACACTAGGCCTTTGTGTTCTTAAGATGAAAAATGTAGATGGCAAGAAAGTTCTTAAAATCACTATACTATGCTATCAATGGTCAGATCTTTCCCTACATTCTTTGTGGGTAATTGTGCTTTACTAAGGATTAGCTGTTGTAATAAGTAATATTAGAAATAAAGTTACAGTCTCTTTTGAACAGATAGAAAACTGCCCTAGTACATTTTTATAGATGCTTGAGTTAGAAACTTGTCTGAATTTTATGTAGTAAAATAACCTCTCTGAGTTTTCTTATTCATAAAATAAGACTACTAATACTACCACGTACTTCCAGGTGTTAAGAAATGAATGAAATAAACAACCATGTCAAGTGCTTAGAATGGAACCTAGTATAAACAATAACTGATTAATAACATAGCAGATGCTTCTACTGTTGTTATTCTCCTCCTCTTAATTATTATTATTATTAGACCCACTTCAACAGGTGTTATCTATGGAATATCCTGAAAAATATTTAAGAGGTTCTTTTTGGGAACTGGGCAGTAGGAGTCATGTTGATTATTTTCTGTTTGAATATATGATTTAAAGATAATTTTCATAGCAAATGTCAACTAAATTATTATCATAACTAACTAGCAATGTCTCACTGTAAAATTTGATTAAAAAATTTTTTTTAATCTCTGAAAAAAGCAAAATAGCTATACTTCATCTTTTCTTGAACGAGACTCAAAACTAATTATACAAAGATTAGAAATTTCTGGAAATACAGTAGCAATCTTTAAAGAGCTGATCAGTGAATAAACTTAGAGTACATAGGAAGTTTGAAGGTGAAGTGGTAAAATTCAGACGTTTGAAATTGTGTTACCAAATCGTGGTTGCTTAATGAACCAGATACCATCAAGTTGATTCCAAATCCTGGAGACTCTATATGTGTCAGCGTACAACTGTGATTCACATAGTTTTTAATGACTAATTTTTTGGAAACAAATCACCAGGGACCTCTGGAAGAAATCTGTAATATTTCAATTAGCAGCTGAGCACACTAACCATTTGCATCACACAGGACTCTTCATGTCTATATAGAAACATACTAATGCCTCTAATTTTCCTTTTCTATAAGCAGTAGTAGCTCTATTGAAGAATCATCAGATTTAAGATAAGCATCATTATCAACTTACCTCCCATCAGCTACTTAGAACATGAACCAGAATGTTCAAACTAAGACACTATTGAGTTGCTATTCAGACCATGATACTATCAAGCTTCCATTTAATACACATAGAGTTTTAAGAGTAACAATGCCATTACCAAATGTGGAAATGAATTAGATAGAATTAAAAAACCAAATAAATAAATAAAAAAATAACCCCTTATTCAGTTTATGTAAGCCTGCTAAGGACATGTTAACTACTCTAATATGAAAAATTACCAGATCATACTACTCTCTAGAATGATTATTCTTAGCATATGAATTACAGACCATAAGGGCTCTTTGAGAGAATACTATTTTGTTTCAAATGATAAATGTTAGCTTTTAAACAATAACTTATATTTATAAAATATGTTAGAGTTTATAAAACCCTCCTACTTATTCCTGACAATATAGAATAAAAAGTTCCTTTTACCATCACCTGGTAGCATAGTGGATTATGAGTCGGGTGACTAACTGCAAGGTCAGCTGTTTCAATCTACCAGATGTTTTTTAGAAGAAAGATGAGGCCTTCTGCTCTGGTAAAGATGTACGGCCTCGGAAACCTTATATAGGGTTGCTATGAATTGGAACTGACTCAACAGCACACAGCTGCCACCATTAAGTTTTAGAATTTAATAACAATACAACTCAATCAAAATTCAAACAGTATAATATGTTGTTGTTGTTGTTGTTGTTGTTAAGTGCTGTCGAGTCGGTTCCGACCCATAGCGACCCTGATATTACAATAAAGAGCCATGGTAGCATAGTGGCTATGAGTCAGGCTGCTAACCTCAAAGTGAGCAGTTAGAAACTACCAACCATCCTGAGGCAAAAAGATGAGGTTTTCTGCTCCAATCAAGATTTGCATTCTTGGAATTCCTATACAGCATTGCTATGAATTGGAATCAATGCCGTTCACATTTTATTCTAGAATCTAGAATTGTATTACAATGCTGTTCAAGATGCTAGAATAAAAATGCAAAAAGATTCTTTTGAGACAATATGTACAAAATGTTTATTTCTGTGTCCGGTACAAGGCAAATTCTTAATGAATGAGACTCATGCTTTCATTAATATTAATAAGCTTATTATCTTCCCAGGAGCCCTGGGGTTATGCTTTGGACTATGCAAAGCCATGTGGGGACCATGTCTGACTTCCTCTGGCTTCACAAAGAGGAAAGGGAATCAAACTCGAAAATTAGCTCAAGGCCAATTCCTAGGAAGTAGAGGTCAGACATGTATCTACCCTGTAACCTTCTTTACCTTACTCTGACAATAACCATTGCCTCCCACAGAACTCTGCTTCACATATGGGTTCAACAATCCATTGCAGTGAAAACACATAAACAATACTCACGATTATAGGGTTTATTAGGAAAGTGAATAGGTTACAATTCAGGATCAGAAAGTCTCCAGTCAGGAACAGTGAACTTTAAAACATGGAAAGAATGTTCAGCATTTAAAAATGCAGAAAGCAAGCACTATAGGCATCCCCAGGTTAAGAAGGAAATCAGTTCCTAAGTTTATGTTTTAGTTAAATTTAAAGATAAGTTAGAATAGGTAAATGTGATTCTTTTATAGCCTTAATTTAGTGCAATAAAGGATTCCTAGTGGCACAACAGGTTAAGCACTGGACTGCTAAATGTAAGGTTATTGGCTCAAATCAACCAGTTTCTAAGTAGGTGGAACATAAGGCTGTCTACTTCCGTAAAATTTCACAGTCTCATAAAACCTGTGAAGAAGTTTCTTAGTCCTATAGGGTTGCTAGGAGTCAGAACTGACTTGACTGCAATGGGTTATGTTTTGGATTTGATTTTAATGCAAGAGATCCCTGGTGGTACAGTGGTTAAAGTGTTCATCTACTAACCAAAATGTTGTCAGTTTGAATTCACTAGCTCCACAAGAGAAAGACGTGGCAGTCTGCTTCTATAAGTATTTATAGTCTTAGAAAGACTATGGGGCAGTTCCCTGAGAACTGTGTCAACTCGAGGGCAGTGGGTTAGCTCAAGAAGTGTCTTCATGAAGTTCAGAAAAGCAGAGGACACTAAATGCTTGAGAGGACTGGAAAGATTGGGACCCTCCATCATTACTGGTGGGACTGTAAAATGGTCCAACTATTCTGGAAAATGTTATGGCGCTTCCTCATAAAGTTGGGAATAGAAATAAATACCTTATGATCCAGCAATTCCTCTA
>NW_006408758.1:1612699-1614971 GCF_000296735.1 Chrysochloris asiatica
AAGGAAAACTACCCATACTAAGGAGTCCTGGTGTGGCGCTGTGGGTTAATGCACCAGACTGCAAAGCCGTTTGAACTGCAAGGTCGGCAGTTCAAGCTTGCCAGCAGCTCCTCAGAAACCCTATACTGGGTTGCTAAGGATTGGAACCGACTCTATGGTACTTCACAACAACACAACCCATACTAAAAGAAAAAAATTCTTTGTTGGTTACCAGGGGTGGAAGGGAGGGGGCAGTAGAGCATAGCTTGGGTGGTGGTGTTGCTATGTGCCGTGAAGTTGGTTCCAACTCATAGCGACCCTGTATAGGGTTTCCGAGGCTGTAAATATTTACGGGATCAGAATGTCTCAGCTTTCTCCCGCGGAGCAGCTGGTAGTTTTGAACTGCTGACCTTGCGGTTCGCAGCCTGATTGGTAACCACTGCACAACCAGACCTCCTTAGCTTGGGTGTTGGGGAAGGCAAAATACAAAGAATGGGAGAGCAATATGTAAGAAATGGGAGGGGAATGGAAGAACAAGGTAGATTGGGGAACACTTAGGTAGGTTTGCATGGGCTAAATGGGACAGAAGTAAATAGTGATGTATGCTCAAACTTGGAACAACAAGTCTCTGTGATACAGGGATCGAAGCATAGTCTGAATGGGTAAAAGAGGGTAAATAATGTTATGATGCTTGATTGTCTTATGGATATTGGTTTCCCTTGCCTACTATTGTAAACTAGGCACCTGAGTGGGATAGAAAGGATTATCAAGAAACATGATTACAGTAAATTCATAAGCCCATATTTGGCCTATAACGGATTGGAATACCTAAACAGGGTTCTAGAACTTGCCTAGTGAAATAGGCTTATTGTGGAGCCTTTGCAGCATATAGGACCTTAAGTGGAATCCTGAGCCTCATCCAGAACCTTCTGAGGTGGGATATTCCCACTTGAAAAGACATGCAGACCAGCCTGGAGTGGCTAGAGGAACAGAATATACTTCTTGAAAGAAAGACCAGCAAGAAAAAACAAAAACGGCACTCTGTTTGACTATTAAAAGAACAAGCAAGCTGTTCACTGGGGAGCTATCAAGGCAAGCAATCAAGTTCCTTCAGGACAAACTCTGCCTTCAAAACTGAAACTCACAGGGAACACATGAGCAGACATTTAAGCTCACTGGTGACCTTGTGAGCCTACATGTGAGTGGAAGTGGGGGAAAGGCAGTAATGAAGACATGGGCTGAGCTCAACCATTATTCCATAGACTCCTGTAGACCTTGAGATGAAGGAGAGAAAAGGGCTTTTTGGTCTAATGCTTGGGGAGACTTGGGAGCTCCTGAGTCCATGGACACTGACCTAGCTATGGAGGACTAGAGCTGAAAGTGAAGTGTCCAGCTTATATGAAGTTGGGGGGAGGCATGCAAGAATGCCGAAACTTACAGATAGTACCCATTTCACTTAGCTCTTGGATGGCTCGATGATCAGAACTTGAGTAGAGGAAGATAAAGAAGTTTGATAAAGGAAGCGAGTGTACATTGCTACAATTAAATTAACGTGACCTTTATGTATGACTGTAGCAGCTCAAAGTACCAACTGAAAGGGAAGGAGTCTTCATATCAAGGATCAAGCCTATCCCCTCAGCATACAAGGTTGCTAGGGACGGGCAACTTAGACATTGGCTACCTAAAATGGAGGGGTTGTAAAGGCACATGTAGCTGGCTTACAAGTTTTCATGAGGAAGTTAAGTTTCTGAGCAAGGACGGGGAACATAGAGTCCCCACAGAATAGTTTTCATCTTGTCTAGATGGGTCTGGTGAAAGAAAATGGCTAAATGGGATTCTGTTGAATCAATAATGAGTAACTGTTATCACAACTAATTGTGATAGCCACAAGTGTAAAAGTAGAAGTTTTGTAACATAAAGGGGGGAGTAGTAAATCTTAAATTCCAGTAACAGAGGACCTTAGCACAATCAAGAGAGATGAGTGTGAGTGGAATGTGGAGAAGAGGTGACACCAGAGATGGAGGCAGAAGTGATGGCATCGAGAGAAAGAGCAGCTGAGGACTTTAGACTCATGGAAAGATAAAGGCTGTGTCCTGGCAGCCAGGAGTCTGGCTTGCAGAATGTGCTCTTTGGTTGTTTAAATGATTATATAGACCTGAGTGTTTTTGTGCACATCAAAAAAATAACAACAACAAAAACAAAAACAGAGGGAATAGAAGCAAATACTGTTTAATGATGATGCATGGAGGGGATTGTAATCATTGCAGTGAAACAAAATACAATAGGATGAGTG
>NW_006408758.1:1615331-1623079 GCF_000296735.1 Chrysochloris asiatica
AATTCAGTGCTTTATTCCACACATCACACTAGAGACTCCAGTCTTCCTTATAGGTGTATGGATATTAGACTATCACTAACTCTAGTGCTCTTCAAGATAGATCTTGGAATGTAGTTTTTATGATGGTTGTTGTTATTAAGTGCTAATGAATCAGTTCCGCCTCATAGTGACCCTGTATAAGGTTTCTGAGGAGCAGCTGATGGGTTTGAACCAGCAACTTTGTGATTCACAATCCAGCACTGATCTTACAGTGCCATACCATTAAGATGCTATTTCTCTTAAATTTGTCATTCCCAGTATAGTAGGTCACATGATTATCTTATTTAAAATAGCTCCCTAATACCTAGGATATCAATCTAACTTTTGACAACTTCAAATTTTCTTTGGTTTATACTTCCAAGTTTGATTATTAATGCATCAGCTGCTTCTTTTAATATTGAATTATGCTACATAAACAGATGAAGGTCTTGAAAATGTTACTCCAGCTAGCTCATTAAGGTCAACTCTACTTTGAGGAGGCAGCTCTTCACCAGTGGTATTTTGAGTGCCTTCCAACCTGAGGGTCTCACCTTCCCTTCCTACGTCAGACAATGTTCTGCTGCCACTCATAAGGGTTTTCACTTGCCAATATTTTCAGAAGTAGATATGCAGATCTTCTTTCCGGTCTGTGCTAGTATGGAAGCTCCACTGAAACCTGTCCATCTTGGGTATTTTAAATACACGTGGTCTAATAGCTTCCATCACTACAGCAACACCCAAGTGACCACATTACATCAAATTGACAGACAAGTGGTGGTAATTGGGAAGTAACATCTCAAAAACTTGTAGAACTTATATGCATACAGAAATACATAATAGAGCTCATTAAATTAACAGTAAAATTATAGAAAACTTGTTTTTACAATGATAGGTTTAAAAATAATAGTGCTTGTAGTTAAAGCTAATTTTTAAAAATTCCTGATTAATGAGACATACGTTGACAAAAAATTACTATAATAGTGAATGCTGATTCAGGACATTATTTTTATTAAGTAGTTTATAGTGAGGGCTGTAACTATATTCTATTTATAATGGCAGCTCTGGTTAATTACCTTGTAATGTATTGTGACATTAATGCACTAGTAAACTACTTAGATTTATACCCCTATACCGTAATAAAATTTGTAAATTAAGGACTGAATATAAGGGCATCCCAAGCATAAATTAGTGGCCAAATGCCATGTGTGATACCATTAAATTTAAAGAACAGAATCTCTCAAATTTACTCATCAGTGGGAAGTGCCATTGTATTTATAAACAACAGCTACTTTTTATTTTTAGAGAATACACAATTTATTCAAGGATATTATTTACTATATTTCTTTATGGTTACATAAAACAAAAGAAGGAATGTAGGCTAAACAAATGCACCAAGATTACAACTTACTTATTTTTCCTAAGATTAAAGAAATAAAGAGAACTACCTTAGGTAATGTAAGGAGCCCTGGAAACCATAGTGGATTACAAGCTGGGCTGTTAACCAGAAGGTCAGTAGTTCAAATCTACCAATTAATCTGAGGGCGAAAGATGAGGCTTTCCGCTCCTGTAAAGATTTACAGCCTCAGAAACCCTATATACAATTGCTAGGAGTCAGAATTAACTCAGTGACACACTACCACCATTACAACATTAGGTAGGGTGGGGTGATAGTGATTAAAATGAAAATAACTTTTTCATGATCCATAGGCATATAATACATATTTACATTTTATCCCTCTCTTAAGATTCGGTATGCTACTGTTTTACTTATAGTACATGCTGGGCATCTGACAGGGACACGCATAACTGTTTTCAATGACAGAAATGTTTGATGGTGCCAAATCACAGTATTTAAGAGGTATTGGATAACATTGAGGAGAATGAGTATTCCAGAACACTTAATTGTCTCATGAGAAACCAGTACATAGACAAAGAGACAGTCAATTAAATAGAACAAGGGGAAACAGAATGGTTTAAAATTTGAGAAGGCGTGCACCAGAGTTGTATTTTTTCACCATACTTAATCAGCTTGTATGCTGAGCACAAACTGATTAAGGAGCTCTGGTAGCATAGTGGTTACAAATCAGGCTGCAAACCTCAAGGTCAGCACTTAGAAACGACCAGCTGCTCCATGGGAGAAATATGAGGCTTTCTACTCCCGTAAAGACTTACGGCCTTGGAAACCCTATTCAGGGTCGCTGTGGGTCAGAATCGACTCTAGGGCACTTAACAACAACAACATGCTGAACACATAATAAGAGAAGCTGAATTATATGAAGAAGAACATGGCATCAAGATTGGAAGAAGACTCATTAATAACCTGAGATAGGCGGATGATACAACCTTGCTTGTTGAAAATGAAGAGGACTTAAAATACTTACTGATGAAGATCAAAGACCACAGCCTTCCATATGGGTTACACTTCAATGTAAAGAAAACCTCACCATTGAACCAGTAAATAATATCAAAATAAATGGAAAAAAAGATTGAAGTTGTCAAAGATTTCTTTTTTGCTTGGATCAACCATCAACAATGGAAGCAGCAGGCAAGAAATCAAATGATGTATTTCATTAAGACAAAATGGTTGCACCATCAATTATATTAAAATTACCTTGGACTGCCAGAAGTACAAACCAATCTGTGTTGGAAGAAGTACAGCCAGAATGTTCCTTAGAAGCTGGATGGCAAGACTTTGTCTTTCATACTTAGGACACATTAACAAGAGAGGCAAGTCCCTGGGGAAGCTCATTACAAAATCAAGGGTCAGTGAAAAAGAAGAAGGCCCCCAATGAGATGTATTGGCACAGTGATAACAATGAGGTCAGAATTGTAAGGTTGCTGCAGGACCGGGCAGTGTTCTGTTCTATGGTTCATTAATTTGTTATGATTTGAAACCAAGTCGGTGGCAGTTCACAGCAACAGCAACAACAAAAGATACTGAATGAGGGTGTGCCTACTTGAAGTGTGAATTTATAAAACTCTTGGGCTTTTTTTTTGTTGTTGTTATTTTGTAGAGTAAGGTAAGCCTTGTAAGTATAGAAATGGTTTCTATGTGTTATTTGGAAGTTGTGATTTTGGTGATGGTATAATATTCAGGTGAATAACTAAAATTTCAGGGGCAATACTGAATACCTTTATGCAAATCATTTATTCCTTCTAAATTACTTTGACAGCTGATCACTCACCTCAGGAGGTGACTTTGTAAATGTGCTTAATAATTTTTGGTTACCACATCATAGAAGAATTGAGGTAGTATTGACAAGCTATACTTCAGATTTTATCTTATTAGGCAGCTTACTGTGGGCTAGGATATCAAAATAATAGGAAGACCCTCTTTTCCTGAACAAGTCAGTAATAAGTGGGGTGCCAAATGATGTAAGGTTCTGACAGATAAGAAAATATTTACTTGTCAAGGGAGTTAGAAGGTTACTTGGAAAATGCAACATTAAGAAGAAGAAGACTCTAACAGCAATTATGTGCAGTCATTTCATGACACCTTTATGTGTTAACTCATATTTCCAAAAGTTTCACACAGTAAAATAAATTCACATATAATGAATAATGTTTCTCATGCCTCATCCTACCTCCAGAGTACAGAGGAACACGTATCTCCCAGATACTACTTATCAAAATCCATCTTACCTAACAACATTGTAATATGACTGATTTAGCATGTATCCCATTACTGAAAAAATCTTACACCAAACAAATCTAACAAGCATAAAATAATTTGGCAATAAAAAGGATAATTCATGAGTTTTTTGGATTGAATTATGTCTGCTACAAATACATGTTGAAATCCTAAACCTCTATAGCTGTGGACTTAATCCCATTTGACAATAAGATTTTCTCTGATACATTAATATGGCCATATTGGTGTGGCACTGTGGGTTAATGCGCTGGACTACAAAACTGGTTTGAACCACAAGACTGGTTGTTCAAGCTAACCAGCCACTCCTAGAAAACCCTTTAAGGGTCGCTATGGGTTGGAAGCAACTCAGCACTTAATATCAACAATTGGTGCATTAGTTCATGCTGTGGTCCCGTGGATCTGTGTCTTGCTTCAACAGTGTTTGGACGGAACACATCCGGGGACTCCCCGACCTCCAGCCTCAGATCACCTTTAACAACATCTTTAGGCAATCCCTTTCACTGCTGAAAACTTTCTGCCTGGGAGAGTCTGTTAGATGATGAAAGACATGCAATCTTCATCACAGTTGACATCAAGGTGACTGCCAAACATGTAAATGAGTCTCCTTCTCACAAAAAACTAACTAGTCTGTAAAATACAGTCAAGCCAGCACACATCCTACTCTACAAGTTCACATAATTCTTATGAAGTTTTTCTTGTTTTATGCCATTAGATTTGGAATTGAATTGCTATACTGCCAACTCAGCACAATTTTCCATCCCTTCTTTCCCAAATCATTCTGGGATTATGCCTGATGAACTGAACTCTATTAAAGTCATCAACTAGTGTCAATAGGCCTTAATTTTTCAGCAGGAACAACGTTTCACTAAAAATGAGCATGTCTAAAACAATTCATTATTTTACAATTCATACTTATTAACTAAGATAAAGGACTATGTCATTACCGTTATTCAATGCAGAAAACCTCAGAGTGATTTCTGCCACTTTCCCCATATCTGTTCAATCATGTGTCATGTCTTCAAAATAACGCTCAGGTCTTTTCGAAGCCACCTGCATAATCCTATCTATCTTTTCTTACCTGAACTATTGGAATAGTCTCTCCTACTCAAATCAGTTCATCAGTTACACTGACATCAGAATTTTTTTTTCTCAGATATAGAACTAATAGTGTTCTCATGTAATAACTCACTGACTCAGGAAAACATAGAAAAAAAAGAGTTAAAAATGATTCATGGTTGTCTTTGGGATAAAATACAAATTCCTTAGTATGAGATACTATTACATATTTCCAGTCTTCTCAAGATCTTCTTCCATTTTACTGAGCATCCAGTGTATTTCCCTAAAATAACTGCAGATTTGCACATCTCTCTGTATGTTTGTGTTTTCCTGTTTCCTCTTTGTGGGAGTTCATTGTTATTCCTGTGTCCTTCTGCTCTTGAAAAAGACTGATGTATCCTTCAAAATCTAGGCTGTCACCTTCACTGTTTGTCACTTAGAAAGAAATCAATGAATGAGCTTCTACTGAACACTAAGCACAGACCAGAATTTAGGTGAAAAATAACGATTACGACATTATCTACCTGCAAGGAACTTACAGATACAAGAGGGAAACGTACACAGAAAAAATAAGATACACTATCATAGGCATAATAACTGTGGCAAGCACAGGGGGAAATTGGAGAAGGGACGTATGGATGTGGCTCATCCCCAGAATGTTGTCAGCTAAGGCTTAAGAGACGAACTTATCATAAACCAGTTCCTCAGAATTTTAGAAGTTTTTTGGTAAACAAGAAGACTCTTGGCAGAAGAATAATCTGCATAGAAAAAAATGCTCATTAAAGTCAGGTCTACTGACTTTTATATAAAATCAGTGTTGAACATTATAAAAAATTTGAAAATCATTGTTTAAAATTTCTTAAAAATAAAACACCAAGAACAAAATTCTGTATTTATATTATGAGGTAATCATATTACCTTGACATGCTAGCGGCACTATAGAATAAGCACTTGACTGCTAGCTACAAGGTCATCAGCTCAAACCCACCAACAACTCCTCAGAAGAAAGATGAGGTTTTCTACTTCCATATAGATTTACAGTCTTGGAACCCCTATACACAGGATCACTATGAGCTGGAACTGAATTGATGGAAATTAACAACAACTGTTACCATGTGATTTTTATTTTGTATATGTTTTTAAGCCTTTACTCAAACAACTAAGATCAATATTAAAATGTATAGTTTTAACATACATTTAAAAAATAGATGAATATAATAGTACTAAAATGACTTTAAAAAATAACATTTAATATTACTGTAGTGCCTTGAATTTACTTGATATAGCTTATCTATCCAAAGTATTCTTGATTGCCATCAAGCGATTGGGTTGTGTTGTTGTTAGGTACCATCGAGTCGGTACCAACTCATAATGACCTTATGCACAGTATAACAAAACACTGGCCAAATCTGGGCCATCTTCACCATCATTACCATGTTTGAGCCCACTGATGCTGCCACTTTGTCATTCCATCTTGCTGGGAGTCTTCCTCTTTTTCTCTGAGCCCCCCACCCTACCAAACATGATATCCTTCTCCAGTGATTGGTTCCTTCTGACAATATGTCCAAAGCCCATGCAAATAAGGCATGTTGTTGCTGAGTGCCATCAAGTTGATTCCGTCTCATAGTAACCCTGTATAGGGTTTCTAAGTGCTTATCCTACAGTGCAACATAGGACTCTAAAGTTGGGATTGGTTAGTTTTGGCCTTAGCTATGCTTAGAAGGAGCCATCTCATAAAAAGAGACAGAAGATCCCAGGACCATCAAGACAGAAGATCATGAGTGGAGCATGAGATGTCAAGAAGTGAAGGCAAGAGACAACAGCAGAGATGGTGGCATGGAGAGACAGAACAGCTTCAAGCTCTAGGTCTATGGACAGAGTAAAGCTGAATGACTACACGCAGAAGACTGGCTAAAATAGCTTTGTATCACTTGCTGGAGCAGGGCAAAGGCCAAGCGGTCATATGGCTGAGAGCCAAAGACAAGAGTGAAGCACGCCTGCAATATGGTAGTTAAGAGGCATTCCTGACTGGAGAACTACTGTGTCTTGAGTTGGTTTTGATCCTGAACTGTACTTACTCACTTCCTTAATAAACTCCATAATAGTGCGTATTGTTATAAGTTCTGTGTGGCCATTGAAACTGATTATAAAACACAGATGTGAAGCAGAGAGTGCTGTGGGAAGAATGGTTGGTGTCACAATAAGGTAAAGAAGGCTGTAGGGTGGAAGCATGTCTGTCTGTCTTCCACTTTAAAGGAATTGACTTTGGGCTGGTTTTGAGTTTGTTTTTCTTTCTACCTTGTGAAGTCAGGAAAAGTCAGATATGTGTCCCACATATTTTTTGCAATTATTTTGCATGGTGGGGGGAGGGAACTGTCAAAACCACTGAGTTTAATACATCTATCTTTGACAAAAATAGTAGAAGAAAGTTCCAATAAAAAGGCAAACACTCTCTGTTTATTCTTAAATCTAAGTTAGTATTCAACTAGTTCTCCATTGGTTGAATCACTATGATTCTCACTTTGTTGGCACCTTTTTTTTTTTTTAATCTCTTATGAACATTTCTCATAACAAAAATTTTATATTTTAGTTAATAAGCTTGTTCTTCCTGTCACCTGACTCCTCATACACTTTGATTTTTTCTGCATACAAACTATATATTTACAATTGTCAAAGAATTAATACAATTATATATGTATATAAAACAAAATAATACTCACCTCTAACAGGAGGTCTTTCTAGTTCAGAGTCAAGGTGAATTGGTGGAGAGATGTAGGATACCTGTCCATGATGCGCCTGCCCTATGGACCAAAAAAGAAATGTTAAAAAGCCATTTTAGTCATATCTTTATCTTGCTTTTTTTTGTTATATTTTGCTTTTATGATGTCACATCATGTCTTTCTACACTTATAGAATACAAGTTTGCACAAAGGCAAAAAGTATATGCATCATACAAAAACAACACAATTCAATTGTTTTTTTTTTTACAAAAACAACACAATTCAATTGTTTTTTTTTTTTT
>NW_006408758.1:1624464-1627895 GCF_000296735.1 Chrysochloris asiatica
ATTCTACCTTCCTCTGCAGAGTGGCATTTATTTCGATCACAGAATTTTGTACCCAGAATGAGTACAAATGAGGTATCTAGCAGATACCTAAAATGTAGAAGCAGTTTTAGAATTGGATAATGAATAGAGGTTGGAAGCATAAAAAGTGACTAATACTGAACACATAGATTCTGATGAGGCTTCAGAAGGAAGTGAGGAGAACTGCAACACTGGAGACAGCACTATTTGGGAGAAGTGGCAGAGAAACTGCAGCAGCTGAACCAGGAAGCCAACCACAGAGCAAGAGAACTGAGTAACTTCATGTATAAAGCTTCCTGGTGACGTGAGGTATCTCTAGGAACTTAGGTTCTCTGATCCATGAAGCAAGAAAGCTGAGTGTCTTCCTGCCAAGGCTTACTAGTGGAATAGGGACCCCACTGCTAGCACTTAACAATAGAGAAGAAGAACTTTCTGACACTTGCTTGAGGAGAGTACAAACTGGGTTGGTCTCTTCTAGAGATCTAGGAACCAAGAAGCAGAAGCTGAGGAGACAAGGAGCACTGGCAGTAGAACAGCCTGATCTCAAAAGGTAGAACCATGATCTCTGGGGTTTCTAAGGTGGGAGGCAGTTTCCTAAATTTCAAGGAGTTGGCTTTTTTGCCAACTCGGTTGTGGAGTGTGGGACTGCTGTTAAGATAGGGGATCTGCCCCCAAACTGAGGGCAGGGCTACCATGCCCAAGAGGACAGAAGAAAAGGGTCTTCTGGGACTGAGGATCTAGGGTCACAACTCAGACTAGGACTAGGAGGATTGGGCTGTACAAATCTGATGGACTACAGCAGCCATTTCAGAAGGCCTGGAGGGCAAAACTGAAGTCCAAGGTTGAGGGGTCTATATCCAGAATCCAGAGTTCTTGGCTAATACCAAGAGTCTTGAGAGCAGGGATGGTTTTAGAAAACAGGATTATTTTCAAGCCCTGAGAGCTAATTTAAAATTTTCTGCTACACTTATAACTTGCTTGTTGTCTTGTACCCCTTCTTTCCCTCCAATTGTTCCTGTTTATAATGGAAATATCTACACCTTGCCTATTCCACCATTGTATTTGGAAGCAGATAACTTATATTCCAGGTTTACATATTAAAAGGAATTCTGACCCAGGTTGAAATTAGGACTTAGAAGAATTTGGGGATAATATAATGAGGTTAGTATATTTTTGGTTGTACATGATTAGTTGCAGCATATTAGACACCAAGTATGACTTTATAATTATTCTTTACTTAGAGATTATGAATATGGTTTAAGGAGATATGTGCAGGTGCCAAGCTGACAAGGGGTGGATTATGATCATTAAGGTTTGTATCAATTTGACTAGGGTAGGATTCTCAGTGGCTTGGCAGTTGAGATGTAGTTATCATTCCATGATGAAGTATAATATAATGCAATCAACATCACAATATGATTTGGTGTGATAAGCTCTGATCTGATGTAAATATCCTATGTTGTAAATCCTTACTTCTACGATGCTAATGAGGTCAGATGCAATCTATCGAATAAGGTTGCATCTTGATCCAATCTCTTATGATCAAAGCTCAGAGGGACCTTCTACCCCCAAGAGCCAGGAGTGGAGTGCACCCCTTGGACCTGGTGTCTCTGCACTGTGAAACTCCTAGATCCAGGGGAAGATTGATGTCAAGATGTATTCAGATCTCCGAAGAATTCTGGGCCTACAAATGTTGAAAGGAGACAAGGGCCTTTTGCCTGAGTCAGCAAAGAAAAAGTCTTTCCTAGAGCCTGCACTCTGAAGTAGGATTTCTACTGTGGGTTAATGTGCTAGACTATATAGTTAGCTTGAACCTCAAGGTAGGTGGTTCAAACTCACCAGTCGCTCCTTGGAAACCCTATACAGGGTGGTTGTGGGTCAGACCTGACTCAATGACACTTAACAACAACAAACTATGATAGAATAAATTGATGGTTTTTAAAAACATCTACTTGTGGTACGTCTGTTACAGGAGCACTAGTTAACTAAGACAATCACTTCACAACCTGATGAATTTATATATATTTTACTCCCTTATTTTTATTTTTTTTATTTTTTAAGGTTTTTATAGTGGATTGAGTGAAAGTTGACAGGGCAGATTATCAGTTTTATGTTCAACAAATCATACACCTTGTTTCATTATGATGATTATAATCTGCTCCATGTACCATCAGTTAACAGTATTTCTCTCTATTAACTTTATCCACTTTAACTCTTAAAGAACACACAAAAACAGTCAGGAATATATAACCATTGAAACAATCAAAGGGCACACTCTGCAAGCTTGCCTCCTGGCCAGCAGCACACAGCTTTTCTCTTTCTATGAGTCTAGAGTCCTCAGCTGCTCCCTCTCTCCATGCCCTCATCTCTACCTCAATCTCTGGTGTCACTGCTTCTCTAAATAAGGTCTCACATTCTGCTTGTGTTCTTCTCCCTTGATGGTCCTAGGCTCCTCTGTTTCTGAACTACAAGAGTAACTACTCCCCCCTTTTTTTAAAAAAACTTCTAACTTTACAATTGTGACAGTCATAAATAGTCATGATAACAATTACTCACTATTGAATCATACGAATCTTATCACCATCTCTTTTAACCAGACCCATCTAGACAAGATGAAAACTATTCAGTGGGGACTCTTTATCCCCCAACACACTATTAAACTAAACTTCCCCTTGAAACCTTGTAAGCCAGTCACTTTGTGCCTTTATTGCCCCCTCAGTTTAGGTAGCCAATGTCTAAGTTTCCCATCCCTATCTACCCTGTGTACAGAGGGATAGCATTGATACTTGACGTGAAGACTCCTTCCCTCTCTGTTGGCATTCAAAGTTACTACCTCCATGACTATAGGTCAAGTTAATCAAATTGTAGCAATTTACTTTCATTTCATTAATCAAAAATTGTTTTGGTCTCTCTCTCTCTCTTTTTAAAAATATCTTTCTCTAGTTGAGTTCTGATTATCAGCCCATCAAGGTTAAGTCAAATGGGTACTATCTGCAATTTTGGGTGTTCTTGTGCATCTCCTCTTACTTCATATTAGCTGGATACTTCACTCTCAGCTCTAGCCCTCTGTGGCTATGTCCTTGTCCATAGGCTCAGGTGTCCCCAGGTCTTACCACACTTTGGACCAACCAGCCCTTCCTCTTATCTCTCATTTCCAGGTCAATGGGAGAGTCTGTGGAACGTGGTTGAACTCAACCCGTTTCATCATTGCTGCCTTTCCCCCTCTTCCACTCACCAGTAGACCAACATGGGCACCAGCAAGCTTAAATGCATGCTCATGTGATCCCTTTGAGTTTCAGTCTTATATAATTTACTTCTTAGGTTTACTGCCATTATTTGAATTCAGGTTTACTGCTATTTGCTTATTATATTTAATGCAAAACAATAACTAATCGCAATTTTAAAGATTGGTT
>NW_006408758.1:1630018-1637738 GCF_000296735.1 Chrysochloris asiatica
AGGAAGATCCCCAGTGAGATGGATTGGCAAAGTGGCAGCATCAATGGACTCAAGTGTGGCAACAATTGTGAGGTTGGCCCAGGATCAGGCAGTGTTTTGTTCTGCTGTGCATAAGGTTGCTATGAGTCGGTACTAACTCTATGGCACCTAACAACAACAAATTCATGTTAAAGCATTCTACATGCTCACATACGTATTTGCAATGTACTTTCTGTCTTACAAGTTAAAGGTGCTAAAAGCTGATTTGAAGGAACGAATGCTTATGAAAAAAAGTTGCTAGCTTAAATAAGAAAAATTTTTTTAAATGCCTAAACTAGTTTTAGCTTATATATCAATGATCCAGTAAGCAAACAGGATTTTAAGGAAAGAATATATAATTGCAGAGTCAATTCTATTTCTGAAGATATTTTATATAAGCAAAGTTTTTGTATGAGTTGAAGACTCACCACTTTCTTTCTACAATGGGAATATATAGTTATATTTTACACATTTACTATAGCAATTTACAGGGTTGTTAATCTCTTTTCCTAAACAAAGAAAGTTAATGATACATAGATTATGATAACAGTTAGAGTAACCTTCCCGTTTCAAGTAATATTCGAGTTGTAATAAACTCTGCTGATTCCTCTTTTGAGGCACATTTCAAATAATTAATATGGCTCCCTGTTGATAGTAGCTGCAGTTGCTCCCAGCACTTTACTAGCTAACAACAGAGACAGTGGAGAAACTATAATATACAGACTCCCTCATATGGGTAACTAAGAATATTGTGTATCACAGACAATTATTGTAATTGCTGTCAATAGTCTTACACCTGTAAAAATTTGAATTGATAAAAGTTGAGTGATATAGTTATAACAAGAACAATAAAGAGTAGATTCTGAGACTACTTATTCACCTCATGGGATCTGGTTACCAAACACCTCATGGGATCTGGTTAATTGGTTTGGAGGTTTAAAATCATAGTTTCAGAGGATAATCCAGTTAATTGGGATAATAATGTGTCTAGCCTTTCTGCTATACCTCTAAATTCACCAGGTGGTACTGGTGTCTTAAAAGCTTGCAAAGGGCAATTCAAAATATAGCAAATGGTGCAATTTAACTGGAGCAACAGAAAAAGGAGAGTCACAAATAGGAAAAGGAAATGGAATTTGTAGTTAATTGCCACCATGAATAATTGCCTCCTTTGCTATGAGAACATAAGAACTGACTGGTTCCTGGCTACCACTACTGAGGTTTTGATTAAATGTTCTCTACAAGAATGCTGATGAAAAGGTAAAGAAATGAATTTCAAATTCTCATGGAATCCAGGTTTTTGGAGGCATGGAAGTTGGATGAATCCCCGAAACTACTTCCCTGAGATACATTTTAAACTTTAAACCCTGAAAACTTATTAAAACTCTAGGTTAGCTTAACTAGTAAATAAGGCCAACCTTGAGCATTGTGTTGTGCTCTTCTAAGACCTATCTATGGGGGATCAAATTGACAACTGAAAAGATTAGATGGGAACCTTGTGGGACAGTAAGATAAGGTTGATAGAGGAATAGCTCAGAAAAGGAAGTTGAGCATGATTGCACAACTTGGAGACTACGATCATGTTGTTGAACTATACATGTAGAAACTACTAAACTGGATATGGTTTGCTTTGCATTTTCTCAACAACTACAAATCTTTTTTTTTTTTTTTTAAAGCATATTGTGCACTCATTGCCCATGCTTCAGTGGGACACTAAAAACGATATGTAAAGGAATAAGACAATGATTGTGCACAATTAGCAGTGCATGTGTGATATACAGGCATACCTCAGAAATACTGTGTGCTCAATTCCAAACCAGCATGATAAAAGGAATATTGCAATACGACGAGTCACATGATCTTTTTGGGTTTCCAGTGCATATAAAAGTTGAGTTTGCACTAGATAGGCGCACTTTGTTTTATTGTGCTTTGCTTCAGTGCACTTCATCAATAATTTACAAATTCAAAGTTTATAACGGTTTGTGCCACTTCTTGCCTCTGTGTTGTAAATCTCTCAATAGTTCAAACATTTTCAATGTATTATTGCACACTTAATAGACTAGGGTATAATGTAAACATAACTGTTAATATGAACTGGGAAACCAAAAACTGTGTGACTTGCTGTATTGTTATATTTGCTTAATTGTAGTGGTTTTGAACTGAACCTGTAATACAGCCAAGGTATGCTTGTATTGTAATGTCTTTAGTGTCATTATTGTTAGGTGCCATTGAGTTGGTTCTGTTTCTCAGTGACCGTCTGCACAACAGAACAAAATGCTGCCTGGTCTTGTGCCATCCTCACAATTGTTCTGTTTGAGGCCATTGTTGCTGCCACTGTGTCAATCCATTTTGTTGGGGTCTTCATCTTTTTCATGACCTGCAACTTTTCCAAGAATGATGCCCTTTTCCAGGCACTGGTCCCTTCTTATAATATGTCCAAAGAATGAAAGACAAAGTCTCACCATCCTTCTTCTAAGGGACATTCTGGAAATACTTCTTCCAAGACAGATTTGTTTGTTCTTCTGGCAGTCCATGGTACTTTCAATATTCTCTACCAACACCATAATTCAAATGCATCAATTCTTCTGTGGTCTTCCTTATTAATTGTTCAACTTTCACATGCATATTAAGCAATTGAATATACCACAGCTTGGGTCCTTAGTCCTTAAACAGACACCTCTATTCTTGAACTTATTAAAGAGCTTTTTTGCAGTAGATTTGCCTATTGCAATACATTATTAAGTGAGTCATGGTATGTCACTATAGGATAAACATTCGAACATAAGATCAGTTTGAAGCACAAGACCGGCAGTTCACACTCACCAGTAGTTCCTCAGAAATGCTATACAGTGTCGCTATGAGTTGGACCTGACTCGATGGCACGTACCAAAAACAACAACTTCTGTGAGCACTGATTGATCATGGATCAAAGTAAAATGCAGTCTTATAACTTCAAACTTTTCACAACTTCACACTTTTCTTCATTTATCATAATGTTGTTTATTGGTAAAGTTGTGAAATTTTTCAGTTGTTTTTTTTTTTTATATGTAGGTGCAATCCGTACTGAAGTCTGTATTATTTTTTTTAATGTTTTATTGTGAATTATATGATAGTTTACATGGGACAACATTAGTTTATTAGTTTTACATTCTTTCTATCATATATCACTTCATTGCCATAGTTACAATCCCCTCCATGCATCATCAACCAACCAAAGGGAATACCCTGCAAACCTGCCCCCTACACTACCCCCCCTCCCCAGTCTTCAGCACACAGTTGCTCTCCCTCTCTGGATCTAAAGTCCCCAGCTGCTCCATCCCTCCACGTCATTGTCTCTGCCTCCATCTCAGGCATCACTACTTCATTGGGTAGGGTCCCGCTCTCGGCTCTTCTTGAAGTCTGTATTATTTGATCTTTATCAGTAACTGTTTCAAGTCCTCTTCGTTTCTAGCAAACAAGATTGTGTCATCTGAATATTACAAGTTTTTAATGAGTCTTCCTCCAATCCTTCAGGTACCTTCTTCTTCATATAACCCATAATCTCAAATTATTTTCTCAACATACAGATTTAATAAGTATGGTGAAACTATACAAGTTTGGTACACACCTTTCCTGATTTTATGCCATTTAGTAGTCCCTTGTTCTGTTCTAATGTCCACCTCTTGGTCTATGTATAGGTTCTTCATGAGAACAATGAAGTATTTGGAGTCCCCAATCTTTACAATGTTATTCATAGCTTGTTATGATCCTACAGTCAAATGTCTTTGTATGGTCAATAAAGCACAAGTAAGCAACTCTATGGTATTCTCTGCTTTCAGGCAAGATCCATCTGACATCATCAGTGACTGACCCATTCCAGGTTCTCTTCCAAATCTGGTTTAAATTTCTGATAGCTCACTGTCAATGTAGTACTGCAATCATTTAAAAATTATCTTCAGCAACATTTTACCTGTATGTGATATTAATTATATCATCCAATGATTGTTTCGGATCATTTGTTTTTGGAATGACAATAATATGGATCTCTTCCAATCTGTTTTTCCAAATATCTTAGCATAGACAAGGGAATACCTTGAATGTTGTATCAGTATATTGACACTTTTCAATTTGCATTCCGTCAATTCCAGAAGCTTTATTTTTCACCAGTCCTTTCAATGTAACTTGGATAACTTCTTTCAGTACCATTGGTTCTTGATCATATGTTACCTCTTTGATTGTCTTTATAATAGTTCAGTATTATAAGTTGAGGTTTGAGTTTTTTTCTTCGGTTCTTTCAGCTTGAGAAATGCTAAACATTATTTTCCCCTTTTGGTTTTCTAACGCCAGATCATTGTACATTTCATTATAATAGTTTACTTTGTCTTCTTGAGTTGCTTTTTGAAATTATCTTTTCAGTTCTTTGATCTCCTCATTCCTTTCATTCAGTTTAGCATCTCTATACTGGAGAGCAAATTTCAGAGTCTCTTCTGAAAACTCTTTCTGCTTTTTCTTTCTTTCCTGCGTTTTCAATGATCTTTTGTTTGTTCCTGTATGATGTCATCTCACAGCACTTCTGGTCTCAGTAAGTGTATAATGCATAACATTTGTTCTTCATATGCTCTCTAAATTCAGGTGGGGTATGTTCAAGGAGTCTGGTTTAACACTGTAGGCTCAGCATTGAAGTGCAAACCACAAGGTCAGCAGTTCAAATCCCCCAACTTGCTCCTTGGAAACCCTATACAGGGTATCTATGAGTTGGAACCCTGACTTGACATCTATGAGTTGGAACCCTGACTTGACATTGGAACCCTGACTTGACAACAATATTCAAGGTCACATTTTGAGTCCTATGGACTTGTTTTCATTTTCTTCAGATTCAGCCTAAACTTACTCATGAGCAATTGATGGTATGTTCCACAGTAAGCCCCTGGCCTCATTTTGTTATTATTCTTGTTAGGTGCCATCGAGTTAGTACCGACTCATAGCAACCTTACACACAGGAGAACGAAACATTGCCCGATCCTGGGCCAACCACACTACTGTTGCCACGCTTGAGTCCATAGATGCTGCCACTTGGCCAATCCATCTCGTTGGGGTTTCCATCTTTTTCTCTGACCCTCCACCTTACCAAACATGATATCTTTTTCCAGAAACTGATCCCTGCTGACAATATGTCCGAAGTATGAAAGACTAAGTTTGGCTGTCTTGACATCCAAGGAACACTCTGGCTGCACTTATTCCAAAATGGATCTATTGGTTCTTTTGGCAGCCCATGGCAATTTCAATATTCTCCTCCAACAACAAAACTCAAATGTGTCAATTCTTCGACGGTCTTCCTTATTCACTGTCCAGCTTTCACATGCATATGAGGTTATTGAAAATACCATGGCTTGTGTCAGGTGCACATTAGTCCTCAAGCTGACATCTTTGCTCTTAAACACTTTAAAAGGTCTTATGCAGCACATTTGCTTAATGCAATATGTCGTTTGCTTTCTTGACTGCTGCTTCCATGAATGGTGATAGTTGATCCAAGGAGAATGGAGTCATCGACAACTTCAATGTTTTCTCCATTGATAAGAATGTTGTTTATTGGTCCAGTGGTAAGGATTTTTTTTTTACATTGAGATGTAATCCATACTAAAAGGCTGCGCTCTTTGATCTTCATCAGTAAATGTTTTAAGTCCTTTTCACTTTCAGCAAGCAAGGTTGTATCGTCTGCATAACGCAGGTTGTTAATGAATCTTCCTCCAATCCTGATGTCCTGTTTTTCTTCATATAACCCAGCTTCTCAGATTATTTGCTCAGCATACAGGTGTAAGAAGTATGGTGAAAGAATACAACCTTTTCACACACCTTTCTTAATTTTAAAACACTCAGTGTTCCCATGTTCTGTTGAAACAACTGCCTCTTGGTCCAGGTACAGATTCCTCATGAGCACAATTAAGTGTTCCGGAATACTCATACTTCACAATGATGTCCATAGCTTGTCATGATCCACACAATAGAAAGCCTTTGCGTAGTCAATAAAGCACAGCTAAACATCTTTCTGATAGTCTCTGCTTTCAGCCAAGATCCATCGGACATCAGCAATGATATCCCTCGTTCCATGGCCTCTTCCGAATCTGGCTTGAACCTCTGGAATTCTCTGTCAATGTATGATTGTAGCCGTTTCTGTATTACCTTTAGCAAAACTTTACTCTCATGGGATATCAAAAAGACTGTCCGAGGATTTCTGCATTCCGTTGGGTCACTTCTTTTTGGGATGGGCACAAATACAGATCTCTTCCAATCAATCAGCCAGATAGTTGTCTCCAAATTTCTGGCAGAGATGACTTTGTGCCTCCTGTGCTGCCTCACTTGAAAGATTTCAATATTTATTCAATTAATTTATGGTGCCTTGTTCTTTGCCAATTCCTTCAATGTACCTTGGACTTCCTCCTTCAGTATCATTGGCTCTTGATCATATGCTACCTATTGAAATGGCTGAACATTAACCATTTCCTTTTGGTACAGTGACTCTGTATATTCCTTCCATCTTCTCTTGATGCTTTCTACATCATTTAATAATTTGCCCAGAGAATCTTTCAATAACGAAAGTCAAGGCTTGAATTTTTTCTTCAGTTCCCACAGCTTGAGATGCTGAGCATGTTCTTCATTTTGGTTTTCTGATTCCAGATCTTTGCACACTTGCTTGTAGTATTTGGCTTTATCTTCTCGAGCTGATCTTTGAAATTTTCTGTTTAGCTCTTGGTCCTTCTCGTTTCTTCTGTTTGCGTCAGCATCTACGCTGGAGAGCAAGTTTCAGGGTCTCTTTTGACATCTATTTTGACCTTTTTCCTTTTTTCTTAATGACTTTTTGTTTTCTTCATGTATGATGTTCTTGATGTCATCCCACAACTCTTCTGGTCTTCGGTTTTTAGTGTTTAGTATATCTAATTTGTTCTTCAGATGATCTCTAAATGCAGGTGGTATATAGTCAAGGTCATAATTTGGCTCTCATGGACTTGTTTTCATTTTCTTCAGCTTCAGTTTGAATTTGCATATGAGTAATTGATGGTCTGTTCCACAGTCTATCCCGTCCTTGTTTTGACAGATGATATGGAGCTTTTCCATCTTCTCTTTCTGCAGATGTAGTCAATTTGATTTCTATGTAGTCCATCTGAGGAGGTCCATGTGTATGTATAGTCGTCTCTTATGCTGTCTAAAGAAGGTATTTGATATGAACAATCATTGATTTTGCAGAATTGTTATCATGCGTTCTCCAGCATTTCTATCATTAAGGCTATATTTTCTAACCACGGATCCTTCCTCTTTGCTCCAACCTTTGCATTCAAATCACCAGTAATGATCAATACATCTTGAGTGCATGTTTAATCAATTTCAGATTGAAGAAGTTGGTAGAATTCTTCTATTTTATCTTCACTGGCTTTAGTGGTTGATGTGTAAAATTGAATAATAGTAGTATTAACTGGGCTTCCCTGTTTCTTGTTGTGAAGTGCTGTTGAGTCTGTTCCAACCCATAGCGACCCTGTATAGTGTTTTCAAGGAGCAGCTGGTGGCCTTCCCTGTAGGTGCATGGATATTATCCTATCACAGACAGCATTGTACCTCATGACTGAACAGGTTCTGTTCTTTTTGACAATGAATGCAACACCATTCCTCTTCAATTTGTCATTCCTGACATAGTAAACCATGTGGTTGTCAGAATCAAAATGGCCAATACCAG
>NW_006408758.1:1638228-1659503 GCF_000296735.1 Chrysochloris asiatica
CTGTGGCATAGCTTACAGAATCACAGCAACTCACAAAGCCATCACAGTACCACAAACTGACAGAGGAATATGGTGGGGCTTCGTTTTAGTTGGTGATAATTGACCACAGGTGTAGTCAATTGTGTATTCTATCTGGTGAGGCCAATGTGTGCACTTGCCTTTTATGTTGTATAAAAAAAGGCATTTGCAATTAATAAGTCACTGGTCTTGCAAAACTCTTATCATGCGATCTCCAGCATCATTTCTATCACCATGGCTATATTTTCCCACTACAGATCATTCCTCTTTGTTTCCAACCTTCTCATTACAATCACCAGTAATTATCAATATATATTGATTGCATATTTGATTGATTTCAGACTGAAAAAGTGGGTAGAGTTAAATTTTATTATCACTGGCTTTAGTGGTTGCTGCATAAATTTAAATAATAGTGGCATTAACTGGCCTTCCTTGTCAGTGTATGGATATGATCCTATGACAGACAACATTGTATTTCAAAATAGACCTTGAAACGTTCTTTTTCATGAAGAATGCTGCGTCATTTCTCTTAAATTTGATTATCTCAGCTAAGTAATCATATGATTGTCAGATTCAAAATCGCCACGATCAGTCCATTTCAGCTCACTAAATCCTAATACATAGATCTTTATGCATTTCATTTTGTTTTTCACAATTTCCAATTAGTCCAGATTCATACTACATACATTCATTCTCTGACTATTAATGGATGCTTGCAGCTGTTTCTCCTCACTTTGAGTTGTTCTCCATCAGCAAATTAATGTCCTGAACGTTTTACTCCATTCACATTATCATGGTTAGTTCTATTTTGAGGAAGCAAGTCTTCCCCAAATGTATTTTGAGTGCATTCCAACCTGAAGGGCTCATCTTCCTACGCTATATTTGCCAATATTCTGATGTTATTTATAATGCTTCCTTATTCTTGGAGTATTGGTGTGGTGCTGTGGGTTAATACATTGGACTCCAAAGTCGGTTTGAAGTGCAAGGTTGGTGGTTCAAACTCACAGGTGGCTTCCCGGAAACCTGATACAGGGTCGCTCTGGGTCGGAACTGGCTTGAGGGCACTTAAATCATAGCTGATCAGATTTTTAAATAATTAATAATAAGATGACCAATAAAACTGGATGATGTGGGGTAACAGCCAAAATATGGAGACAGCCTAAGTGCCCATCAGTGGAAGAATGGATAAACAAACTTTGGTACATATATACAATGGTATACTATGCTGCCTTAAATAATAATGATGAAGCTGCAAAACACCTTATAATATGGATGAACCTTGAGGACATTATGCTGAGTGAAATAAGTCAGTCACAAAAAGACAAATATTGCATACAACCATTATTATAAAAGTTTAAGAAAAGATTTCCATACTAAACGAAAAAAATCTTTGATGGTTACCAGGGGTGGGAGGGAGGGGACAGTAAAGCACAGGCTAGGGAACAGATACATGATAGTTCAGGTGATGGGGAGGCCAATGCGTAAGAAGTGGGAGGAAGGTAGATAAACAAGGAAGATAGGGGAAGACTTAGGTATGCTTGGGCAAATAGGATAGAGGTAAATAGTGATGTATACTCAACCTTTGAAAGGAGCTCTGGTAGCGTAGTGGTTACGAATCGGACTGCGAACCTCAAGGTCAGCAGTTCGAAACTACCAGCTGTTCCGCAGGAGAAAGATGAGGCTTTCTGCTCCCATAAAGATTTACAGCCTCGGAAACCCTGTACAGGGTCGCTATGAGTTGGAACCGACTCCACGGCACATAACCACCACCACTCAACCTTTGAACAATTGTTGTTATTAAGTGCGTCGAATAGGTCCTGACCCATAGCGACCCTGTACAGGGTTTCCGAGGCTGTAAATCTTTACGGGAGCAGAACGCCTCATCTTTCTCCCGCAGAGCCTCTGGTAGTTTTGAACTGCTGGCCTTAAGGTTCACAGCCCAATTCGTAACCACTACGCTACCAGAGCTTCTTACTTTGAGCAATAGTGCTCTGTGAAACAGGGATCAAGACATAGTGTGAATGGGTAAAGGAGGGGAAATAATGTTAGGGTGCTTGACTGTCTTGTGGATATTGTTTTCCCCTGCCTACTATTGTAAAAAAGACATTTATGTGGGATAGAAAGAAATAGTGGGAAAAATGATTAGAGAAAGCTGTAAGACTGTCTTCACCCTACAGTTGATTGGATTAGTTAAAAGGGGTAGTAGAATTTGCCTAGGGAAATAAGCCTATTATTAAGACTTTGTAGAGTGTGGGGCCTTAGGTGGACTCTTAAGCCCTATCCAGAAACTTATGAGGTGGGACATTTCCATTTGAAAGAACATGCAGATCAACCTGGAGTGGCTAGAGGAACAGAAGATATTTTTTCATAGAAAGACCAGCAGGGGATAAAAAAAAAAAAAAAAAAAAAAGACAGACTGTTTGGCTGTTACAAGATCAAGCAAACTGTTTGCCTTGGAGCCACCAAGGCAAAAAAAAAAAGTCACCATGTCCAATACTGAAACTTACTGGGAACACGTTTGTAAACTCACTGGTGATCGCCCTGGTCTATTGTGAGTGGAAGTGGGGTAATGCAGCAATAAAGACATGGGCTGAGTTTAGACACCTGTCGACCTTAAGATGAGAGCGAGAAGAGGAAGCGCTTGCTGGTCTGAAGTTTAGGGAGATTTGTGAACTCCTGAGCCCAAAGTGAGAGTGAAGGGGCTATCTGGTATGAAGTGGAGGTGGGGATGTGCAAAAGGGCCCAAATTTGCAGAGGGTACCCACTTGACCTAGCTTGGATGGCTTAGTGGTCAGAACTCAACCAGATAAAGATAAAGGCATTGGATACAGGAAGCAAGCATAAATTGCTACAATTTGATGAACTGGACCTTTGCTTATGGATGTAGTTACTCAAAATTCCAACTGAAAGGAAAGGATTGTTTATATCAGTGATCAAGCCTGTCCCCTCAGTATACATGGTTGATAAGGATGGGTAACTTAAGACACTGGCTACCAAAAAAGTTGGGCTAAAAAGACACAAAGTGGCTGGCTTAGAAGCTTTCAAGAGTGTGCTTATTTTCAGAATGATAGGGATAAGGAAAAATCTTCACTGAATATTTTTGCTTTTGCCCAGATGGGTCTGGTGAAAGGGGATTGGGAGGATGGAGATAGGCTTCTTTTGATTCAAGTCAGTAATTGTTATCATGACTAATTGTGATTGCCATAACTCCAAATGTAGAAGATGTGAAACACAAATGGGGAAGTAGTTAATCTTTCATTTGAGGACCATCAAGAGGGAAAACCAGCTGGATGATCAGAACTCAACTAGAAGAAAAAAGAAGAGGAAAAAAAGAGTAATCTGAAACAATTTAATGAAATTAACCTACACTTATGGATGCAGTACCTCAAAAGAGGGAACAAATCTTTACAGTGAGGATCGTTCCCATCCCCCTCGATACACAAAGTAGACAAGAAAGGGCAACTTGGACACTGGCTAGCCAAAATCGGGAGGGGGGGGAGCTATAATGGCACGAAGTGACTGGCTTACAAACTTTGAAGAGAGAGCACAGATCCAGAGGGTGCAGAGGAATGTAGAATCTCCACTGAGTAGTAGTATCCAATGTGTCTGGGCGAGGCTGATGAAAGGAGATAGGGATAGGACTCTTGTACAATAGTGAATAATTGCTATCAGGATTGACTATAAGGGTTGGAAACATAAAGGTAGACATTTTGTAGCAAAAGGAGGGGAGTGATTGACTTTGCAGTCTAAGAGCCGAGGTCCCTGGGACCATTAAGGGAGAAGAGCAGAGAGCGGGACCCTACCAAGAAAAGCAGTGACACCAGAGATGGAGGTAGAGACGATGATGTGGAGAGATGGAGCAGCTGGGAACTTTAGACCCAGAGAGAGAGAGGGGCTGTGTGCTGATGACCGAGGGGCAGGCTTGTGGGGTATACCCTTTCATTGGTTGATGATGCATCAAGAGGACTGTAACCATGGCAATGAAATGATATGTGATACGATGAATGTAAGGCTAATGTTCTCCCATGTAAACTATCACACAATTTACAATAAAACATTTAAAAAAAAAAGATAGAAGAGCATGAGTGAAGCACAGAATCCTAACCAGAAAAGCAGCAACAGCAGAGACAGAGGCAGAGGAGTTGGCATAGAGAGATAGAGCAGTAAGGATTCTAGACCCATAGAATAAAAAAGGCTGTGTGCCTGTGTGCAGGAGGCTGGCTTGCAAATGTGCCCCTTGTACATTTAATCAAATATATATTTTCCATGTGCTTTGCGTACATCAAAAAAAAAGGGGGGGGGGTAGGAATAGAGGTAAATACTTCTAATCAATGGTGCACGAAAGGGATTATAATTATTGTACTGAAACCAAATATGATTTGCTGATTGTAAAACTGATGATCTGCTCTGTTAACTATCACTCAATTCACAATAAAAGCTTTAAAAAACAAAACAGGGTGACAGAGAGTGTTTGTCCATATTTAGAGTGTTGTCATTGTTTTTAGTTGCCAAAGAGTTAGCTCCAAGTCACAGCTACCTCATGGACTGCAAGGAAAATGTGTCTGGTCCTGTACCATCTCCATGATCATTAATATCTTTCAGTCCATTTTCTGTCTATTGTGATCACTCATCTCACTGTGTCTTTCCTTTGCTTTAGTGAATTCTTTACCATACATGATTCTTGCCTCCCCCTTCACCCCTTCACCATATCTAGGTTAAGTGAGTCAAACTCTCAGAATCTTTGCTTCTAAGAGCTTCTTAGTTGTGTTTCTTCTGAAACTTGGTTTTTTCCCCCCATTCTTATGGCAATCCATGGCATATTCAGTATTCCTGGCCAACACTACAGTTCAAATGCATCAATTCTTCTTCTGTCTTCCTTTTAGCTCATAAATCTTTCACATGTATCTGAGGCTAATAAAAGATCAATGCTTCAGAGAAGCACACCTTGGTCATCAAAGTGACATCTATGCTCTTTAGAACTTTAAAGGGATCTTTTGCAGCAGATTTGCCCAATGGAAGATGTCCCTTTGATTTACTGACTAATCCTAACAAGGACGTTAACTGCTGGTCCAAGTAGAAAAATTCAGTGGCAAATTCAATTATCTTCATTGGTTATTATGTTGTTTACTGGTCCAGTTGTAAAACTTTTCATTTTCTTCACATCAGGTATAAGTCATACTGAAGAATGTTGTTCTTGACCAACATTTGTTGTTGTTGCTTTTTTTAAGTGCCATCGGGTCAGATCCAACCCAATGGTACCCTATATAGGGTTTCTGATGAGGGGCTGGTGAGCTTGAAATGTTGACCTTGTAGTTCAAACCGACTTTGCAGTCCAGCGCATTAACCCACAGCACCACACCAGGACTTCCTGACCTTATTTAAAGTCATCTTCATTTTCATCAAGTTGTATGATCTACATATCACAGGTTGATAATGAATCTTCCTCCAATTGGATGCTAATGGCAGATGAATCTTGGCCCAAAGCAAACAATACCATAAAGAAAATTACCTGTATAGACTTTTTTGTTCGTTTGTTTGATTTTGAGAATATAAAGTCATTGGAAGCAGCAGTCAAGACATTAAAAGACATATTGCATTAGGCAAATCTGCTACATAAGACCCCTTTAAAGTGTCGAAGAGCAAAAATGTCAGTTTGAGTAATAAGGTGCTCCTGACCCAAACCATGGTATTTTCAATAACCTCATATTCATGTGAAAGTTGGATAGTGAATAAGGAAGACCATAGAAGAATTGATTTATTTGAGTTATGATGGTGGAAGAGAATATTGAAAGTACCATGGACTGCCAAAAGAACAAACCAATTTGTGTTGGAAGAAGTACAGCCAGAATGCTCCTTAGGAGCCAGGATAACCAGACTTTGTCTCTCATACTTCAGGCATATTGTCAGGAGGGACCAGTTATTTGAGGAAGATACTATGTTTGGTCAAATGGAGGGCTGGAGAAAAAGAGGAAGACCCCTAGCAAGATGGATCAGCACAGTGGCAGCAGCAATGAACTCAAAAATAGGAATGATTGTGAGGTTGGTACAGGACTGGGCAGTGTTTTGTTCTGTAGTACATAGGGTCACTGTGAGTTGTTACTGACTTGATGGCACCTAACAACAGCAACAAGGTCATTGGATTGTGAAGATTTTAAAAGATTGTGGATAATATTATGGAGAATTGGAATTTCAGAATACTTAGTTGTACATAGATCAAGAATCAGCAACTGGTACAGAACTAGGGGATGCCATGCAAAAGTTGGACAGTGTTAAGACCATAGATGAACTGATACGCTTGAGCTATGGTGTTGGAAGAGAATATTGAATGTTGGAAGACAATATTGAAAGTACCACGGACTACCAAAAGAACAAACCAATCTGTGTTAGAAGTAGTACAGCCAGAATGCTCCCTGGAAGCCAGGATGGCCAGACTTCATCTCTCATACTTCGGGCACATTGTTAGAAGGGACCAGACTCTGGAGAAGGATATCATGTTTGGTCAAATGGAGGGTCAGAGAAAAGAGGAAGATCACTAATTCAATGGATTGTCACAGTGGCAACAACGATGGGCTCAAACATAGCAATGAATGTGAGGTTGGCAAAGGACCAGGTAGTGTTTTGCTCTGTTGTTCATAGGGTCGTTATGAGTCAGTACCAACTCAATGGCATCTAACAATAACAGCACGAATGTCACGTTGTTCAGAATTGAAAACCGTGCGCAGTATGGTTGTATTCTTTCACCTTGTTCAAATGATATGCTGAACAATTATTTTGAGAGATTGAGTATTAAGAAAGTAGAAGAAAACTCCATAAATAGGTCAATTACTGTATATGTGAAATGCTAAAAAATATGGAGAAAAGATAGTGTAATGGAGATCTGGAATGTGAGGGGTAGTTTACAATTTTAAATAGGGTAAACAGAGAATGCCCAATTGAATTTCCATGAAGAGCAGTTAAAGTATTAAATATTGACAAGAGATCGTACTTGACTCTTAAAGATAACTCTGAAATGAAAAACTCTGAATAAGGGATCAAATCCAATTTTTAAATTTAATGCTAAATAGCGTTGTTGTTGTTACGTGCCGTAAAGTTGGTTCTGACTCACAGCGACCCAATACAGGGTTTCCGAGGCTGTAAATCTTTACGGAAGCAGAAAGCCTCAACTTTCTCCCACAGAACAGCTGGTAGTTTCAAACTGGAGATTAACAGCTCGATTTGTAACCACTATGCTACCAGAGAAATGGATTACTAATTGCAAGGTCAGCAGTTTTAATCTATTAGTCACTCCTCTGCAGAAAGATGAGGGTTTCTGCACCCATACAGATTTATAGCCAGGCTTTGTCTCTCATACTTCAGGTATATTGCCAGGAAACCCTATACAGGGTCGATGTGAGTGTGAACTGACTGACGGGCACACAATCACACAATCACAGTCAATCTATAAGTAACTAAATGTACTGGTATTAGGTCCTTTTTTCCCTAACACATTTATTGCAAATTTCACACATATTTACAGAGAAATTATGAAGTTAAGCAATTGGGAAAGTAAAGAACCCTTCTTAAAGTAAAAACGCATTTTAATACAATGAAATCCCCATTGGTTTCCACAATTAAACCACCTTTCTACACAATTTGTCATTTTCTAAGAAAGTGTTGTACACATGTTTAATGGTTTATCCCCTGCTCCCCCTTACTCAGGCAGATTTTTTGTTTTCTTTTTATTTGTTTATTCAAAATTTTCAGCTGCTGATGTTGATTATTTTACTCTAGAGATATGACATTTCCCCCCTTAAAAACAATAAAATAAATGTCACTTTTTGCTAGTTGAATTTTAATAGTATTATCATTTGTTACAACCTTTAGGATGACAGCAAGTTATATCTCAAACTCTGTTTAATGAATCCACGTGGGAACTATGGGACCCCAAGTAAACTGCTTTTAAGAATAGCATGTTAACTTTTTGTAAGTCAAAAACATTGTGAATATAGCTAAGACTCCTTCTTAAAAAAGAAAAAAAAAAGTTAATTTTTGATGAAAATAAAACTGTTTCTGATAAAAAATTACTAGAGGTCAGCATGTTGTTTGCATTGATGGAATACTGGGCATGCCTAGCACTTTAACAGCATGCTTTTTTATCTGAAAATCCCACTCTGACTAAAACCATCTGTCATTTATGAAATCAGCTTTCAGGTGAAGATGTAAACAAAGAATCAAAAGTAATCAAAGAACAGAGTTGCAAAGTTGACCATATGAAACCTATCTTTCCTTTTCCCTGTTCATTTTATTAATCATACTTATTTTCAGTGGCTTTAGTAAAATATGAGGTAGCAGAAAAGCAACTACATGCTTGACTTATCCAGGATATAAAGTCACTGATAGGGGCACAGAGGTCACTTTTCCCTAGTGTCTACTATCACTTGCCACACAGAAAACAGAAAGAGTAATTTGAAGCAAGGATAAATTTCTTGTTTGTGTTCATGTATGTATATATTTCATCCAGTAAATATTTCCTCAGTACCAAATCCCTATCAGTGGCCACTATTAAGATTGCCATGTGATTGAGATGACATGATCCCTCTGCTCAGATTTAAATGATTGCAGATTTAAGCAATTTTGGTGACCATGTGATGCTCTTGATAGAGGTGACAGAGAAGAACACAATAAATGCCTGTAACTGAGGCAAGCGAATTCAGGGACGAATTGTACCTGGAGGACGCAGATCAGAGCCTAGTGAAAGAACATGGTCATGGGATGGCAGGAGGAGCATTGTGAGCATATGCCTGAAAGGGCAGAGGCAGGGAATCACAGGTGGGCACTGAACATAAAAGATGAATAAAATATAAAACATCTTTTTGAGAGATCTGCCAGAGAGGAGTGAACAATAAAATGAATGTGGCCTAGGAGTTACTGTTGTTGTTGTAAAGAACCATCAAGTCAGTTCTGGTTCATAGTGACCCTATATAGGGTTTTCATGGAGTGGTTGTTGAGTTTGAACCGCCAACCATGAGGTTCAAACTGACCTTGCAGTCCAGTGCATTATCCTGCAGGGTCATGCCAGGAGTTACTAAATTTATGTTAATCGTGGTGAAATGATATGGAAAAGGATACTAAGAATAGTTGCACAATATGAAGCATCAAATGAATGTCACTTAATTGTACATGCAAAAATTGTTGACCTGGTGTATGTGTCATTATACATACTTTTACTACAATTAAAAAAAATATGTGGTACTGTAGGGTAAGCACTGGACTGCTAACCACACAAACTGTAAGGTAGGCAGTTCAAACCCACCAACCAATCTTGGACACTCTAGGGTTACTGTGAGAAAGAACAGACTCCACAGCACAACAACAACATAAATCTATTATACAGCTTCAACAATGGCCCATTCAGATTTTGCATCATTTTGTCTCTCCCTCTTGCCACAACACCATCCTTATCTTAAAATATTATAAAGCAAATTCTAGACATCATGTAATTCTAGCTCTGGTAGTGTAGTAGTTATGAGTCGGACTGCTAAAACCTCAAGGTCAGCAGTTCGAAACTACCAGCCGTTCCATGGGAGAAAATGAAGCTTTCTGTTCCTGTTAAGATTTATAGCCATGGAAACCCTAGGCAGAGTTGCTATGAGTTGGAACTGACTCCACAGCACACTACCACAACCATTACCACCATATCTATGTTGTTGTTGTGTGCCATGGAGTCGGTTCCGACTCATAGTGACCCTGTATAGGGTTTCCGAGGCTATAAATCTTTATGGGAGCAGAAAGCCTCATCTTTCTCCCGCGGAACAGCTGGTAGTTTTGAACTGCTGACTCTGCGGTTCGCAGCCCGATTCGTAACCACTACGCTACCAGAGCACCATATCTATAAAAGATATGAACTCTTTAAAATAACCATAATACAACTATGACACCTAATAATTCACCAGATAGGTTATGAAAAATACATTTTACATAAAATTCAAAAACTCAATTGTCAGAATGAAATATATAAATCTGAAAAACATGAAACTTCTCAGACAGTTGAAATTGTCTTGAATTGAGGAATGGTTTACATTTGATGATGAATTTCATTTGCTCATAGATATAGAGAGAAATCTATTTCATAAAACAATACAAATGTTTTCCTTTCCTTCACAAGAATAAAATCATAGAACAATATAAATGATTTTTTTTCTTTCACAAGCATGAAAAATTGGTGTAATGATTAAATAACAGTGAATTTTAAAAGCAGTACTTTCATTTCATCTCAAGAAGTCTCAAAAATGTACATTTTAAAAATAATTTTTATAATCTAAATTTCTAGGGTTTTTTATACACTTTCTAAAATAATCTTGTATCTAGATGCATTTCAAAAATGAGGATCAATTAATAAAAATGGTTACTTTCTAATATCTAACACTTGTTGTTGTTAGGTGCCATCGAGTCGGTACCAACACATAGCAACCTTACACACAGCAGAATGAAACACTGCCCGATCCTGGGCCAACCTCACTGCTGTTGCCATGCTTGAGTCCATTGATGCTGTCACTTGGCCAATCCATCTCATTGGGGGTCTTCCTCTTTTTCTCTGACCCTCCACCTTACCAAACATGATATCCTTCTCCAGCAACTGGTCCCTCTTGACAATATGTCCGAAGTATGGGAGACAAAGTTTGGCCGTCTTGGCCTCCAAGGAGCACTCTGGCTGCACTTCTTCCAAAATGGATCTATTGGTTCTTTTGGCAGCCCATGGCACTTTCAATATTCTCCTCCAACACCATAACGCAAAAGCATAAATTCTTCAACTGTCTTCCTTTTTCACTGTCCAGCTTTTGCATACATATGAGGTCACTGAAAATACCATGGCTTGGGTCAGATGCACCTTAATCTTCAAGCTGACATCTTTGCTCTTCAACACTAAAAAGTTCCCTGTGCAGCAGATTTACCTAATGCAATACATTATCTGATTTCTTGACTGTTGTTTCCTTGAGTGTTGATAGTTGATCCAAGAAGAATGAAGTCCTTGACAACTTCAATCTTTTCTCCATTGATAAGAATGTTGTTTATTGGTCCAGTGGTGAGGATTTTTGTTTTCTTTACATTGAGATGTAATCTATACTGAAGGTTGTGCTCTTTGATCTTCATCAATAAATGTTTTAAGTCCTCTTTACTTTCAGCAAGCAAGACTGTATCATCTGCATATCACAGGTTGTTAATGAGTCTTCCTCCAATCCTGATGTCACATTTTTCTTCATATAACCCAGCTTCTCAGATTATTTGCTCAGCATACAGATTGAATAAGCATGGTAAAAGAATACAACCTTATTGCACACCATTTTTAATTTTAAACCATTCAGTCAGTGTTCCCATGTTCTGTTCAAACAACTGCCTCTTGGTCCAGGTACATATTCCTCATGAGCAAAATGAAATATTCTGGAATACTTTTATTTCGCAATGTTATCCATAACTTGTCATGATCCACACAATAGAAAGCCTTTGTGTAGTCAATAAAGCACAGAAAAACATCTTTCTGATAGTCTCTGATTTCAGCCAAGATCCATCGGACATCAGCAATGATATCCCTCATTCCACGGCCTCTTCTGAATCTGGCTTGAACCTCTGGAAGTTCTCTATCAATGTATGATTGTAGCCATTTCTGTATTACCTTTAGCAAAACTTTACTCTCATGAGATATCAAAGAGATTGTCCGATGATTTCTGCATTCTGTTGGGTCACCTCTCTTTGGAATGGGCACACATATGGATCTCTTCCAATGAGTCTTTCAAATTTCTTGGCAGAGATTAGTGAGTGCCTCCTGTGCCGCCTCACTTTCTTGAAAGATATCAATTTTTATTCCATCAGTTTCTGGTGCCTTGTTCTTTGCCAATTCCTTCAATACACCTTGGACTTCCTCCTTCAGTATCATTGGCTCTTGATCATATGCTACCTCTTGAAATGGTTGAACACTTACACTAAGCAGCTCTAAGTATTATTTCCTATTTTAAATATGCAGTAACTAAAGCTCTGTTAGGTCAAATACATCAGCATTACACAGTAGTGTTTGTGGGAGTCAGGTTTCAATTCCAAATCTGTCCAGAAACCACACTCTGATCATAGATATCAGTGCCCACCGCATTCCATAAATACATCCAGTAGCATTGGGGGGAGACAAATAACTATAAAATTTCTTAAACTTTAAATAGTTTTAAAACTATTCTGTTTCCAGACAAACTAAAGTTAGGTGTTTAGATTACTAAAATATTAAATCCCAGAACAATCAGGGTTCTAACATTACTTTTTCAGACAATGAACATTTTTGGAAACATTAAACTCTACTTAACACAAAAGTGTAGATTTATCCGCCTTGAAGGAGGTGATTGTTTGTTTGTTTTTTTAAGAAGAATTTAATGAAGTTCATTAAAAAGGGTTATGATACAATCCATACAGTACTCCCTTCATCACTGTGATTTTTAAAAGCTGGGAAAGGATCTATCACTATGAATTCTAAATGCCGAAAAAAAGATCTTTGAAGTAGGATCCTCTACCATCCTGCTTACTTTTCCACACAAACACATCTTTCTTATTCCTCATAACCATTACACTTAGCTGGGGCTTTGCATTCAGTTGCAAGACACTTAAAAATATATATATTTTACTAGCTAATTGGTTAATATTGAGTATAGAGGACAGGGAGTGATGACAAGCTAGAATAGAAAAATTATCTGATGAACATAGGTAAGCCTACTCAGCAGAACTATGATATTAGAATGAAGGCAAAGGTCAATGATTCTAGTTCTTTAAGTAATGGTGCTAAGTGATGTCTAATCAGTTTCAACTGACATTGTTGCTGTTGCTAGTTGCCACTGAGTCAGTAACAACTCATAGTGACCTCATGCACAACAGAATGAAACACTGCCAAGTCCTGTGCTGAATTATAATGACCATATGAAAAGCTTCCAAGGAGCAGCTGGTGGGTTTGAACTACTGGTCTTACAATTAGTGACCCAGTGCTTATCCTACAGTGCCACAGAACATGTAATGCAAAGGTTGTTTTCTAAAGTCTCTTCTTGCCAGAACAATTGTGGTTTAAGATTGAAAGTTATCTCAAATATTCTGCTTATAACTTGTGCTATGAGTCCTTAAAAGTTAATAGGGAGACAAAAGTATAGGTCTTAGAGATACAATGTGCCAAAGACTCAACAACCCATTACTTCTGGCTTTGAAAATGCAAGAAGGAGGTCAGAGCCAATAATTAATTGGTGGATGCCTTCAAAAGCGGGAAATGGCAAAAAAAAACAAAAAAAAAAAAAACACCACACACACACAAACAGATTCTAATCAGTCTACAAATAGGGTTCAATTTAGGCTGGGAGACCCAGGCCAGACTTTTGATTTAGATAAATGTAAGGTAATACATTTCTATTGTTTAAGGCTTTTAGTTTGTGGCAATTTGTTACAGCAGTGATAGAAAACTGATACACAGTTCAATAACTGGTATTAAAATAAAGCACATTTTTTAAAGCCTACTCTTTGAAAATGCATTAATTATTTGAATAGCCAATACATGTACATGCTACATATTCAAATGAGACACAATAGCAATATCTAACCTATCTCCCCCACAAGCAATCTCTCTTCTCAAACCTTATATATCATTCTTGAATTATTCTATGCTCTTAAAAGATGTACACATGCATATGGACACACGCCCACACACATTTGTTCTTGAAATGTTGACATACTAAAGCATAATAATGTTCTGCATTTGGCAAGCTTCCTATAAAATTAAATCTAATGCTTTTACTGTTTTACACTTTTGAATGCATACAGATCTCTCCATTACATTAAGAATGATCCATAATCTAAAGAAATGGGATCCTGGAATGCTACTGCTATAGGATAAGCACTGGACTGCTAACCACAAGGTCTGTGGTTAAAATATACCAGCTACACCTTGGAAAACCTATACAGGGTTGCTATGAGTTGGAACCGCTCAATGGCACTTAACAACAACAATGATGTAAAATGGCACAGCTAACATGGTAAGCATTTAATCAGAAATAAGGAGCACTTCATAAGCCAACATAATAACTTGATGTTTCCATTTAATAATTTGTATTTGCTGTCAAGTGTGGTCAAGTCAGTTCTGACTCAGAAACCCTGAATAGGGTTTCTGAGGCGCAGCTGGTGGGTTTGAATGGCTGACCTTTCAGCTGGCAATCAAGTATCAAGTGTTTATCCCACACTGCCACACAAAGACTCCCAAAATTTAATAACAAGCACAAATAAAATTATATAAAAATGAAATAGTTAATTAAACAAAGGGAAAAAAATAAAAGAAATAGAAGGTTCTCCTTAGAAATCATCCAGCTCAACCACTTTAATTATACAGCAGGTCCAGACACAAAAGGATACCCATAAGGTTACATTCTGATTATGGGCAGCATCAGAAGTATGATACGTGCAACTCCTAGTTATAAACTGTCTCCTTCTTTAACTATTTAATTTTTATGATAAGAAAGTGTACAGACTTGGTTGGATAATAAAAAGTGTACTAACTTGATTGGATATGTGTGAAAATAGCATGAAGGCATGTCTGACTACCTCTGGCTTCACAAGGGGGGGAAGGCGAATTACAATCCTTAGTGGTGGTTATGTGCCGTGGAGTTGGTTCTGACTCATAGCGATCCTGTACAGGGTTTCCAATGCTGTAAATCTTTACAGGAGCAGAAAGCCTCATCTTTCTCCCACAAAACAACTGGTAGTGCAAGGTCAAATTCTATGAGGCAGATGTCAGACGGGCCTCCATCATTCACCCTTCATTATCCTATTCTGATACCAACCAACTCCTCTTACAGCACTCTAGTTCTCTTCTGGATTGCAATGGCCACACAGAACTCACAGATAATACTGATGGTTATGGAGTTTAGTAGGGAAGTTAATAGGGTGTAATTCAGGATCAGAAACAACTCAGAATATAGCAGTTCTGTGTTCATGAGTGACTCTTCGCAGTTATACCATAGGCACACCTCTCTCTGAACCTCATCCTCTTGGTCACTGGCCTATTTAGTTTATACCCTGCTCATGCAAGTGTTTACAAGCTTTTTAGTATTGAGGATACATGTCCAAAGGGTTTATTCTGCCAGCCAGGCTCCTGTCTGAAAGTACTCAGCTTTACTTGGTCTGTGGGTTTGGAAGACTACTGCTCTTTTCCTCTGTCTCAGCTTCCACCTCTGTACCTCTACTTTTTTTTTCTTTTTTGGGGGGGTGGTGAGTAGAGCGTGCACCAAAACACTCAGGAATATATAATCATTTAAAAAACCAAAGGGCACATTCTGCAAGCTTGCCTCCTGGCTGCCAGCAAACAGTCTTTCTCTTTCCAGGGTCTAGAGTCCTCAGGTGTTGTCTTTCTCCATAGTCCTTATCTCTGCCTCCATCTCTGGTGTCACTTTTTCTATGACTAGGGTTCTGTATTTTGCTCATGCTCTTCTCCCTTGATGGTCCTAGGGTCCTCTGTTCCCGGAACGTAAGATTAACTACTCCTCCCTTTATGTTATAAAACTTTTACCTTTACAGTTGTGACAATTGCAATTAGTCATGATATCAACCACTCTCTATTGAATCATAAGAATCTTATCTCCGTCTCCTTACACCAGACCTGTCTAGACAAGATGAAAACCATTCAGTACTAATTCTGCCTTCCTGTGCACACTCTGAAACTAAACTGCCTCGTGAAAACTTATAAGCCAGTCACTTTGTGCCTTTATAGCCTCCCCATTTTAGGTAGCCATGTCTAAGTTGCCTGTCCCCATCACCCTTGCATACAGAGTGCCTCTACTTATCCAACAGGAATCTTGTGCTCCACTCGTGGGTCTTCTTTCTTGATGGTCTTGGAATCTGTGCCTGCTTCTGAGACAGTTCCTTTTAAACCTAGTGAGATAGCAAAACTAACCAATCCCCATGTTGGAGACCCATATGCCCTGTTTGCATGGTCCCATCAAATCATTTGGTAGGAATTACAAATACCATGGCTAGAAGAGTCATATTAAGAAAATCCATGGCACCATTTTATGCTACAACATTGGTAATGAAAATTTATATGATAGTAGATTTAGAGTAAACTTAGTGTTTTAGTTATCCAGTGCTTCTATCACATACATATGACAAGTGGATGGCTTTAACAAACAGGAATTTCTTCTCTCACAGTTTAGGAAGCTATAAGTGCAAATGCAAAGTGCCTGCTCTAGGGAAGTCTTTCTCTCTTTGTCAGCCTTGTGGAAAGGTCCTTGCCTCCTTTCACAATCTGTAGTAGGTCCAACATTCCTTGGAGATTTCCATGTGTCTAGGTATCAAACTTTCCCTGGATCCAGGAACTTCAAAGTGCAGGAAGCTTGTTTCCAAAGGACACACTTCACTGCTGGCTCTTCTTTCTTGGTGTAGATAGATGCTTCTGATGACTGCTTATGTCATCATACAATACCTTTTGTAAGATAAAAGGTGTTGCAGGTCACACCCTGGAAAATTCCCATACAAAAGATCAGGATTGTGATGAGATGGATTAAGGATACTGTTGAGTTGAACAAAATGCTGCCAAGCCCATCGCCATCCTTAGAATTATTGCTATGTTTGAGCCCATTGTTGCCAACGAGTCAATCCATTGTGTTGGGGGTCTTCCTCTCTTTGCTGACCCTCCATTTTATCAATCATGATATCTTCCAAGGATTGGTTCCTCTTTACAATACATCCAAAAAATGAAGGGCAAAGACTCTCCATCTTTACTTCTAAGGAGCATTCTGGCTATACTTCTTTCAAGACAGCTTTGTTTGTTCTTCTGCCAGACCACAATACTTTCAATATTCTCTGCCAACACCAAAATTCAAATTCATGTATTATTCTATAGTCTTCCTTATTAATTGTCCAACTTTCACATACATATGAGATAATTCAAATACCAGAGCCTGGGTCAGATGCAACTTAATCATCAAACTACCTGTATTTAAAATTCTGGTAGAATAGATTCCAGCATCACAGCAACTCACAATCCATCACAGTAAAACAAATTGGCATATGAGTGGTGGAAGAGTATTGTTGTTATTGTTAAGTGTATCATGTCAGATGCAACACATAGTGACCCTGTACAGAGTTTCTGAGGAGTAGCTGTTGGGTTTGAACTACCAACTTTGCAGTTAGCAGTCCGATGCTTATCCTACAGTACCTCACCAAGTAATCCACCCTTAATAATTTTATTGGTTTATCTTTCCAGATCACATCAGGGGAAAGCATTATATCATTACATAACCGACAAACCACTGATAATCATGATCCAGCCAAGTTGACATTTATTTGACAATTCAACCTATGACACTCAGTTATCCAGTTTTTGAAATTATTATATCACAGGCTTACTTGATAAGCAACTTAATGGTAATCTTAAGTATTATTAGTGGCAAGTACAAGAGTCCTGGTATGGAGCTGTGGAATGAGCATTGGACTGCTAACCATAAGGATGGCAGTTCAAATCCACCAGCAGCTCCTTGGAAACCCTATACAAGGTCACTATGCTTTAAAACTGATTCGATGGCACTTTAAAAACAAATAACAACACAGAATAAAAGTTCAATGAATGTGCATTTCCTTTTGAGTTATTTCATTGCTGTGTTTGTACAGTTCTGTAATCTTTTTCACTATTACTAGTGAGCATATCAGTAAGTAAAGATGCATAAAATAATTAATGAAAAATAATTTACACACTTAATAAGCTTTTATTTTAAGCCTTACTTTTGAAAGGATAGAACTAAGACCTGAGAAGTTTAGATCATCCTGGAAGTTTGCTTTCTTATGTACCTCTGACCCTCACATTTCACTGTGCAATGGAATATATTAAAATCCAGGCATGCTTGGCTACTGATTCAAATGCTCTGTTGTATCCATGACCTTTCTTGCTAATATTTCAGAGACTTTCTGTTGTTAAAAATAATATAGTAGAAATATTCTGAACAGGCCTGACTGTGATAATGAAGCATATTTGATCTTTGTTTTTTTTTTTTTTTCTTTTCAGTTTTCTCCTCAGGTGTCTTTGTTTCTTTTTCTTAATAATATTTTGGGTAAAAGTTTAGAGAGAAAATTGGTTTTCCACTCTTTAATTCATTCCTATTTTGTTTTGTGGCATTGATTCAACCTCTACATAAGAGCCCTATTCTCATTTCCTCCCTATATTTATCATTTCCTTTCTTCTTCTCTCCTATTCCTTCCTGCACTCTGAGCTTTATCCCTGGGCAAAGGTTGCCCTTTAGAGCTATGGTTCAGCGCTCTAAAATATCTCCCTGGTGTCCTTGCTCATCTTTTATACCTGTCAATTGCTTAGCTAAAAGTTGAGCCATCAGGGGTGAGTTCAGTATGGGGCTTGAATGATCACAAAGTGCCATAGTCTTTTGGATTCCACCAGTCTCTGTAAGACAGCAAGCCTTATATATAAATATTTTTAATTTTTAATTTCCTTCTATATTTTTTCCCACTCTCTCACTGACCTTCTATTATTACACTTTACAGAGTGGTCAGTAGTGGTACCTGGGTTGTAGATTCTGATTTCTGTGTGTCGAAACTGGGTTCTACATGCTCTATTAGTCTTTTGGTCTAATTCTGTTCATGCATTTTTCATTTCCTTCACTCTTCTTTGCTCTGAGTGAGGAGAGATCAATAATTGTGCTATTAAGATGGCCACTATTTGATCTTCCTGATATATTTTTCCCCATGTCAAATGAATCATTTAAAAAAATAGTGATGGTGGTGGTTTTATGCATTACAGTCGATTCTGACTCATAGCAACTCTGTATAAGGTTTCTGAGGCCGTAAACCTCATCTTTCTCCTGCAAAGTGACTGATACATTTGAACAGCAGATCTTGTGGTTAGCAGCCCAGCTCATAATCTACTATGCTACCAGATCTCCTTTTTACACTCATCATTTCATTGCAGTGATTATAATCTCCTCTGTGCATCATTACTCAACAATATTTGCTTCTATTTCCTCTGTTTGTTTTGTGGGGGGATGTGCACAAAAACACTCAGGAATATATAATCATTTAAACAACCAAAGAGCACATTTTGCAAGCTTGCCTCCTGGCCATCAGCACACAGCCTTTCTCTTTCTATGAGTCTAGAGTCCTGAGCTGCTCTGTCTTTCCATATCCTCATCTCTACCTCTGTCTCTGGTGTTGCTACTTCTCTGGATAGGATCCCATATTCCACTTGCACTCTTCTCCCTTTATGGTCTTAATGTCCTCTGTTCCTGGACTAGAAGATTAACTACTCCCCCTTTTTTGTTACAAAACTTCTACGTTTACAATTGTGACAGTCACAATTAGTCATGATAAAAATTCCTGGCTATTGAATCATAAGAATCTCATCCCCATCTTCTTTCAATAGACCTGTCTAGACAAGATGAAAACTATTCAGTGGGGATTCAACCTTCCTGTGTGCACTCTGAAACTAAACTCCCTCTTGAAAACTTGTAAGCCAGTCACTTAATGCCATTATGGCCCTCATTTTAGGTAACTACTGTCTAATTTGACCGTCCCTATCAACCTTGTATACAGAGGACACAGGATTGATACTTGATGTGAAGACTCCTTCCATCCCAGTTGGCATTTTGAGTTACTACAGGCTTTCTACTCCCGTAAAGAGTTACAGCCTCAGAAACCCTGTACAGGGTCACTATGAGTCGGAACTGACTCCACGGCACATCACAACAACAACAACATCCATAAGTATAGGTCAGGTTCATCAAATTATAGCAATTTATACTTGTTTCCTTTATCCAAAAAAAAAATTTTTTTTTTTTTTTTAAGTCTTCCTCTAGTCGAGTTCTGATCAACAAGCCATTGAAGCTAGGTTCAATGAATATTAACAAGTTTGGGTGTTCTTGTGTGTCTCCCCTCACTTCATATCAGCTGGATGCTTCACTTTCAGCTCTAGCCCTCCGTGGCTATGTCCTTGTCCATGAGCGCAGGAGTCCACACTTTGGACCAACCACTGGGTTCCTTTTTTAAAAAATTATTGCACACACTATTTTTATAGCACATACCAAAGTGTGGAAAGATTGAGAAAAATAACAACTCAATGCAAATAATAGCAAAAGAGAAAGGAACTATGAATGAGCTATCATTAATTCCCTTAATTACGTATTTATTAGAGTACTATTTAGTGTCTACTATGTGACTAACATGAGGTACTAAGAATAAATTGGTGAGCTATTGAATCTTCAAACTTACAATAAGTGATATAAATCCATAGAATTTAATTGTGAAGTCCATCAGCATCATTTAAAGGCAGCCCAGTAAATAATGTATGTCACTCATGGTACTCATATTGAGTAAAAACGCAAAAACAAAATATTTTGTTTCTATATAAGACAAAATTATCTTTGATAATTGAGAATCAAAATCTCTTTAGGGTTACTTAGGGAAGATTGTCAGAGGAGAAAGGACAAAGAGAATACTGTGACTTTGCAAAATCAATGCATAACATTCACAGTCCTAATTCTCTTGTGATACTTGAACATATGATTAATTATAAAATATAGTGCTTTTGAAGGGATACAGACAAAGTTAACAGTTTTTTCAAGGTATTTTATTTATAACAGCAATTATGTAAAGAGCATAGTATATGTGTTTCTTTTTGTAGGGATGGGTAGGAGTACAGAGTAAAGGTTAGTCTAGGCTAGGCCAAGAATTTTATTAGGATTATGATTAAGATTAGGATTATCATTAGGAGTAGGGATAGGGGTTGGGTTAGAACTAGGAATAAGACTTGGTCTAGTTTTATGGTGACAGCTAGGTAACCCAAATGATTGATTTATTTTTCTTGAAATCTAATTGATTCCTTCTCATTTAGACTGCTGTAACTACATTGTTTCTTCTTTTCACTGTCTCTGGTTCTGAATTTTCAGTCTTACAACATTGGTTTACTTTGAATTCTTCTTTACACGGGTTCCACCACTAATCTTAGCATGTCATACTGTGGTGACTTGTGTGTTGATAATATTCTAGAAGTTGTGTTGCGGATATTTATATATCAGCAAAGTCACACATGGTGGAGAGGTTTCAGCTGAGCTTCTAGATGAAGACACGAGGAAGATGGAGCACACAAGAATATTAAATATTGAAAAATGATGAAGAGCACCAGAATATTATTACATATTGTGCCTGAAGATAAGCCGCTCATGTTGGAATTAATTTAAAATATGACTGGGAAGAGTTGCCTCCTCAAAGCAGAG
>NW_006408758.1:1672088-1673048 GCF_000296735.1 Chrysochloris asiatica
TGGTTATGTGCTATGGAATCAGTTCTGACTCATAGTGATCCTATACAGGGTTTTCGAGGCTGTAAATCTTTATGGGAGCAGAAATCCTCATCTTTCTCTCATGAAATCACAGTAGTTTCAAACGGTGGACCTTGAGGTTAACAGCCTGACTCATAACCACTACAATACCAGCGTTTCTTTATATAAGTGGTAGTTAAATATAGTCTAGAAGTAAATAAGTATTTTTTTTTTTTGTCTTGCCTCCCACCAGAAGTATGATTATTTACATTAAATATGTAGATTTGTCCTGGGTTTATTAATTAAAGTGTATAAAGATAAATTGCTATAAGGAGTTCCAGGTTGATAAAACTGTTAAGCAGTCAGCTATTAGATCAGCTACTAATTGGAAGCTTGATGGTTCTAATCTACCCTGAGGCACCTCAGAAGTCAGTCCTGATTATTGAATTCCAAAAGATCTCAGACATTGAAATCTCTATGGAGCCTATTTCTACTCTGAAACATGTGTGGTCACAATGAGTGAGAGTCAACTCCAGGGTAATTGCTACTGCCACTGTGCCAATCTTCTCACTGGGGAGTCTTTCTCTTTTTCTCTAACCCTCCACTTTACCAAGCATGATTGGTCCCTCCTGATAATATATCTAAAATATGAGAGATGAATTCTGGCCATTCTGGCTTCCAAGGAACATTCTAGCTGTACTTCTTCCAGCATAGATTACTTTGTTCTTTTGGCAGTCTATGGTACTTTAAATATTCTCCTCCAACACCATAACTCAAATGTATCAATTCTATGGTCTTCCTTATTCACTGTAGAACTTTCACGTGCATATGAAGTTATTGAAAATACCATGGCTTGCTTCAGGCACACCTTAATCCTCGAACTGGTATCTTTGCACTTCAACACTTTAAAGAGGTCTTGTGCAGCTGATTTGCCTAATGCAATACATTCATTTCTTGACTGCT
>NW_006408758.1:1673148-1682167 GCF_000296735.1 Chrysochloris asiatica
CATGGAATGTACAAAGTATGAATTTAGGAAAACTGGAAATTGTCAAAAATGAAATGGAACTCAAAAACATAGATATTCTAGGCATTAATGAGCTGAAATGGATTGGCACTGGCCATTTTTAATCTATCACGTGATTTACTCTGTGGGGAATGACAAATTGAAGAGGAATAGCTTCACATTCATCATCAAAAAGAACATATCAAAATCTGTTTAAAGTACTAAGCTATCTGTGATAGGATAATATCCATACACCAACAAGGAATACCAGTTAATAACACTACTATTCAAATTTATGCACCAACCACTAAAGCCACTGATAATTCTACCAAATTCTTCAGTCTGAAATTGATCTAACAAGTAATCAAGATGTATTGATAATTACTGGTGTTTGGAATGCAAAGGTTGTAAATAAAGAGGAAGGATCCGTAGTTGGAAAACACGACGTTGGTGATAGAAACGATGCTGAAGATTGCATGACAGCATTTTGCAAGACCAAGGACTTCTTCATTGAAAATACCATTTTTAAACAACATAAAAGATGACTATATATATGGACCTCAACAGAGTAGTACAGAGAAATCAAATAGACTACATCTGTGGAAAAGATCCATGTTATCAGCCAAAGCAAAGCCAGGGGCGGACTGGAAAAGACTCAATTGCTCATATGCAAGTTCAAACTGAAGCTGAAAAAAATTAAAACAAATCCACAAGAACCACAATATGACCTTTAGCATATCTCACCTGAATATAGACGTTATCTAGAGAATATATTTGGTTCATTAGACACTAAAGACCAAAGACTATTTGGTCTATTCGGAAGTCTTAGTATTACTCTCACTGGCTTTCTAATTGCTGTTTTTTATGGGTTCCAATTATTTTTTTCAGTTTGTTCTCATAGTGTTTTCCTGAATTCTTCTAAAAATTTTTTCTGTGTTGTTATCATTGCTTTCCCAGATCTTTTTTCAATAATTTGAAGGTATTGAAACCCAGTTTTAAAAAATTCCTTATTGAATAGTTCTGATACAATTTCTGGTAAATTTTCTAACTCTGCATTTTAGTCTGTTGTTTGAGATACACTGCATTATTTCTTTATGTAAGTTAGAATTGTCTCTTTTCTGTGAGACATTGTATTTAAATTTAATTGATGATTGTACGTTCATGTGTTCTCAGACACTCACCACCTGCCTCCTGGTGAATAGTATAGAAAGTGCAAGTGTGAACACAATTCTCTGTTCACTGATAGCTTAGTTCAGTACTGATTCACTTCCCTTCAGGGGTGGCATTCCTGGTGCCCAACCTAAGCTGAGTTGAGGCTGTGCAGGATGGGGTGCCATGGACCACTGGTTGTCATGGCAAGGATTGGACACACTCCTGACTACCAAGAGGACACAGAAAAAGGGAGAACCACATCTTCCTTGTAGGCAACCTCCAGCTGCATCATGTGCCTATTGGCCACATGATTGACTGTTGCTAAGTGCTGTCAAGTTGTTTCTGACTCATAGCAACCCTATGGAGAATTTCCAAGGCTTTTAAATCTTTGTAGGAGCATACAGCCTCATCGTATTCTGGTAAAGCAGCTCATGGACTCAAATCACGGACTGTGTGGTTTGCAGTCAGTGCTTATCCTATGGAGCCTCTGCTCCGTAATAACAATATTGTTGTTGTTGTTAAGTACCGTCAAGCCATTTCTGACTCATAGCAACCCTGTATAGGAGTGGTTCAAACTGATATTCAAATCAAGCGATTATCCTACAACACCACCCCAGGAGTCACACTGTATCAGTGGTGCTGTTGTTGTTAAGTGTCACTGAGTTGGTTCTTACTCATAGCTACCCAGTACACAGTTTCTAAGGAGCAGCCTTGTGATTCAAACTGACTTTGCAGTCCTGTTCTTATTATCCTACAATACCACATCACGACCCCCTGTATCAATAGCTGTTTGACAAAGATCAAAATGGCAAAACTCCTCCACACCAGCTGAAAACCCAACTATTTTTCTTCTCTCTCTCTGCTCCTATTCAGTTTCCTTTTCCAATTGACACTCAATCCTCCTTTCTGTCCTATCTTCTGAAACTCAGGATTCTAGGATAACTACCTGTATCTGTTTCACTTGGTCCCTCATGTCTTTGTTGCATACGGTCTACTCTGAAATCTTGTCCCAGAAGTCTAGTCTATGAATTTCCTGAATCCACAGTTTTACATTTACATTTTTACTTATAATTCAATTTACCTATGGGAGTATGGTGGATTTATATGATAAGCAATGGACTGTAAACCACAAGTTCCGTGATTTGAGCCTGCCAGTCACTCCATGGGAGAAAGATGAGGCTTTCTGTTCTCACAAAGATTTAAAAAGCTTCAGAAACTCTATACAGGGTTGCAATGAGTCAGAACCAATTGAAAGGCACTTCAGAACAACAACAAATCTACATTTATACCTAAATAACAATGTAAAAAAGTATTTTTCAACATGTTACTATGGTACAGTGAATTACTGCATATAGTCCTTTCCGCCAGTCCTTGTAATTCTTATGAAATGGTTGGATGTTGTTGTTATATACCATTGAGTCAGTTCTGATCCATAGTAATCCTGTATAGGGTTTCCAAGGAGCTGCTGGTGAGATTGAATTGCCCTCCTTTTGTTAGAAACTGACCTTGCAGCCCAGAGCATTAACCTATATCTCCATACACAGACTCCAATGATTGGATTGTTGTTGTTGTTAAGTGCTGTCAAGTTGGTTCTGACCCATAGCAACCCTGTATAGGGTTCCGAGGAGCAACTGGTGAGCTTGAACTGCTGACCTCACAGTTCAAAAGGCTTTGCAGTCTGGTACATTAATGATTGGATAGTATTATGCACACGTACAGTGCTAGTGGTCCTCCAAGGAAATTAGATAGCTTACTTATAATAGCGTAGTGGTTACGAATCGGGCTGCGAACCTCAGGGTCAGCAGTTCGAAACTACCAGCTGTTCCTCGGGAGAAAGATGAGACTTTCTGCTCCCGTAAAGATTTACAGCCTTGGAAATCCTGTACAGAGTCACTATGAGTCAGAACCGACTCCATGGCACATAACAACAACAATAACTTATAATGTAAATAAAATACATGGCACTGTTGTGGGGTGAAGCCATACAAATGAGATATACTGAACCCTAATATGTTGTTGTTGTTGTTAAGTGCCATCGAGTCGGTTCCGACCCATAGCGACCCTGTACAGGGTTTCCGAGGGCGTAAAGTGGTTATTCTTACTATTCTTCTAGATTTAAAATGAGCCCTCTGATTTGTGGGACAGGGATTCTTATGACCTTCAAGAAAGAAAACCCAGTAGTGTAGCACATCCTTTATCTCTGAGATCCCTGTGCTGAATCTCCTCAATCCAGGAAATAAAGAACTGCGACACTGCAGACAGTGAAAAATGAGGAGAAATAGAGGCAGAGAAGTGGTGGTACAGAAGCAGTGACAGCAGAGCTAGGAGGCGGGCTTCCTAGCTCAGAGAGAAAAAAGTTGAGTCCTTTTGGGCAAGAAGTTTGCTATTGGAATGGTATGTTTTCTCAGCATTTGTCTAGGGAGCTAGGTTTGTCAAACCATGGAGTTAGAGCTGAATGCCTTCAGGCTACGTCTTACTGGTGAAGTGGAGTGCCTTCTCAGCATTTATCAGCAGATCTAAAAGAACTTTATAATACTTGCTTGAGCAGGGCAGAGGCAGTCCAAGGGGCCACATGGCTGAGAGACTGAGGGCCAGAGAGAAGCATGCCTCTGGGCATGGCTGAAAAGAGGCTGGACTACTGAAGACCTATATTCTAACCATTTCAGATTCTGATCTGTAACCTATTAACTAACCTGATCCTTGTGAATATTGTCTGTGAGTTCTGCGTGGTCATAAAAATGAATTATTAAATTCATTTTAGAAGGAGAGAGTGCCATGGGAGAGGCAGGATTGGTATAAGAACTGGTAAAAAGATTAGTGGGTGGAGGAGTGTATGAACACTGCCTCATAGAAGCTGGCTTTAGGTTGTTGCGATTATCTTCTTCCCCACTTGTGAAATTAGAGGTCAGACATGCCCTACTCCATTATTGCAGCCAACTAGATATCAAATTCCAAGAAAACTGAAAAGGTAAAATATGCTTTAAACCAATTTTCTCTTGTAAAAATTTATATAATAAAAGGGGTCTTCAAAACATCTATGGAAAAATGCAATTAAATGATAATGGAATCTTCTCATGAACTTTTTGAAAGCTTCATGTTTAAAAAAATGCAATCCTACAGAAACTATATACAAGGGTAAATGTTAATAACAAATGTACGTGTATGGATGGACGATTAAACACTGATTCAATCCCACATATATAACTTGGCTAATCACAAATTACTCTTAAACTAGTTTTAGTTTTTGCTGCAGATATAATTGGGACATCCTTTTACTTCTCTAATTTACCTTTCTTGGAAGAGTCACGTAAACATATATAGTAGAGACTTTACATAGGACAAATCAGATAAAAAACTCTATGAAGATTGGAATCACATCAGCCACAGTTTATATATTTTTTTATGTCATCCAGTGCAACTGTTTGCAGTTCTTTTATGACACTGCAGAGTAAGCACTGGGCTGCTAACTGCAAGGTTGGTATCTGAACCCCACAAGTCACTCCTTGTTGTTATGTGCTAGAGAGCCAATACCAATTGATAGTGACTTTATGCACAAATGAGCGATACACTGCCTAGTCCTACACCAACCTCATAATTGTTGCTACACTTGAATCCCTTGCTGCTGCCACCATGCCAATCCATCTCACTAAGGGTCTTTCTCTTTTCCTCCAACCATTCATTTCTCCAAACATGATATCCTTCTAAAATGACTAGTACTTTCTGATAATATATCCAAAGCATGAGAGATGAAGTCTGGCCATCCTGGCTTCCAAGGAGCATTGTGGCTGTACTTCTTCCAACACAGATCTGTTTGTTTACTTTTAATATTCTTCTCCAGCACCGCAACTCAGATGCATCAGTTCGTCTGTGGTCTTCTTTATTCACTGTCCAATTTTCACATTCATATGAGATTACTAGAAATACCATGGCTTTCTTCAAGCACTCCTTAGTCCTCAAACTTACATCTTTGCTCATAAACACTTTAAAGAAGTTTTGTGAAGTAGGTATTTTAAGTCCTCTTTATTTTCAGCTAGCAAGGTTGTATCACCTGCACATTACAGGTTGTTAATAGTCTTCCTCCAATACCGATGACAACTTCTTCATATAATCCAGCTATGACTGGATTAGCATAAAGACTGAATAAGTATGGTGAAAGAATACAACCTGGCACATACCTTTTCTAATTTTAAACCATTCAGTGTTCCCTTTTTCTGTTTGGACAACTGCTTCTTGATCTGTGTGCAGGTTCCTCATGAGCACAAATTAGTGTTCTGGAATACTCATTCTCCCCAATGTTGCCCAAAGCTTGCCATGATTCACACAAGTCTAAAGTCTTTTCATAGTCAATAAAGCACAGGTGTTCTCTGCTCTTTCTGGTGTTCTCTGCTGCCAGTCAAGATTCATCTGACATCAGCAATGATATCCCTTCTTCCATATCTTCGTCTGAATACGGCTTGATCCTCTGGCAGTTCCCTGTCAATGTATGGTTGCAGCCATTTTGAATTATCTTAGCAAAATTTTACTTGCATGCGATATTATATTGTCTGATGGTTTCGGCATTCCATTGGAGACCCTATATACATGGTCACTATGAATCAGAACTAATGCAATGGCCCGTAACAACAACATGCAAATGTTTTAAACATTATATAAAGCAATACATACCTAGTAAAGACAGACATAACTGACAAAAATATTTAAGACAACTGTTAAATTTTTCATACTTCAAGACCTGAACAAGGAAAATACTAAAATTCTAGGAATACTTCTTTTAAAAATACACTTTCACATGGTAGCTAAGCCCACTGAAAACCAAACCCACTACTTTCGAGCCAATTCCGAGTCATAGCAATTATGTATAAGGCTTCAAGGAAACCTGGTGTAGCAATGGAAGGTGAGCACTGCTCAACTAATATAAAAGTAGGTGGTTCAACCTACCAGCCGCTCCATGGAAACCCAAGGTAAAGTCACTATGAGTCAGAATTGACTCAACAACACTTAACAACACCACAGCATTTCTGAGGTTGTTCATCTTTAGAGAGCACAAAGCCTCACCTTTCTCCTATGGAAAACTTAATGGTTAAGAGTTCATCTGACATTGTAGTTAAAAGTCCAATGCTTATCTTACACCACCACTAGGGCTCCTTCACTGTAGTTTTGTTGTTGTTGTTTAGTGCCATCGAGTCAATTCTGACTGATAGTGAACTCACATAATGTTTCTAAGGAGTGGCTAGTGAGTTTGAACTAGGACCTTGTGGTTAGAAGTCCAATGCATATCCTACAATGTCATACCAGGACTCCACTGTAACTGGTGGTGGTGGTTATGTGCCGTGGAGTCGGTTCCAATGCATAGCTATCCTGTATAGGGTTTCCAAGGCTGTAAATCTTTACAGGAACAGAAAACCTTATATTTCCCCCATGGAACCGCTGATAGTTTTGAACTGCTGACCTTGAGATTAGCAGCCTGACTCATAACCCATATGCCACCAGAGTTCCTTCCAGTGTAACTAGTTCTATAAAATTATTTAGAATGTTATAAATTTGATAACTATATAAACTCTTTAGACTTTCTATGTGCCAGCAGAAAATTGTTATGCAGTTCTTTAAAAGATCTCCAACAAATGAGGAATCTACCAGTTTCCCAAATAAAGCCTTTCACATAATGCATTTGTATAGATCTTTATATTTTTAAAAGCACTATTGTACTTTCTCAGTTTTATTTTACTAAAATTATATAATTATTAGGTACATAACAATATCATTCATTCTGATATATTGTGGAAAGCTTGGATAAATTGCACCATACTTTTATTCTGTACCTTTATTTAATAGAAATGAAAATAGTCGATGCTACAAGGTAAGGTTAAAATTATGTGTTTTGGAGAAAGGGTTATGGTGCTTAAAAAGTGATATTAGAATTACTTCACAGGAAAATCAGCAGGTGAAAATTTGTTTCTAGAACCACAGACGCAAACAGCAAGCAGAAACCTGCAGACCAGGGCAGTCACAACAAAGAAGTTTTTTTCCCCCGAGAGTAAAGAGCCGGGAGTTACCCTGCTGTGCTTATGTTTCCAAAGTTCTGCTTCAAAGGCTATCCTACCATGTTAAGAAAAATATAACATGTTAAATTTTCTTCTGCTCCCTGCTGATAGATCAGAAAACATCAAGTATCACTGACTTGTAAAGTGAAATGGGAAAACATGTTAACGCTACCGATACAAGGTTCATACAAAGTCTGAATTAGTACAAAGTACTAACCTCCTCCATTCTCACTGCCAAGAGGCCTAAGATATGAAAAATAGCTTCTTGGATATGACTAATAAGTATTATCAATGAAGAGATATGATAATATAGGTCTCAAATTTTAAACTACTCTTCACGAGTTAATCTCAAAAAACATCTCTCACCATTCTTCATTTAGACCAACAGATGAACAATAAAGTACTGGTGTGGCACTATAGGATAAACACTGGACTGCTAAATGCAAGATGTGCAGTTTAAACCATCAGCCACTCCTTGTTGTTGTGGTTGTTAAGTTGGTTCCGACTTATAGCAACCCTGTATAGGGTTTCCAAGGATCAGCTGCTGAGTCTCAGCTGCCAACTTTGAGGTTTTCAGTCCAGTGCTGATCATACAGCACTATTACAGAAGTCATACAGCTACTCCTAAGAAAACCTAAATAGGGTTGCTATGAGTCAGAACCAATTCGGTGGCACTTAACAACAACAAATAAATAAATAAGAAGATGTAAAATTAGAAAATTATATGCAAATGCATATTATGAACAGATTGGCTCATAGAAAAATAAAAGGTTATGGATATTTTCCCAGGCTAAGGACAGTGATTAACTCCTAATTATTTAAGCCATGTCATGAGAAAGTAAGAAAATATTGCAGTTATCAATGATTTTACTTGGATCTACAATTTAATGTCCATGAAAGAGCCATTAAACAACATATTGCATTGGGAAAATTTGTTGCAAAATGTGTCTTTAAAGGGTCAATGAGCAAAGATGTCACTGAAGAATAAGATGTAGTCTGACTCAAGCTATGGTCTTTTCAGTTGCCTCATATTCATGTGAAAGATGGGCAATGAATAAGGAAGACTGAAGAAGAATTGATACATTTAAATACAGTGTTGGGAAAGAAAACTGACCACACTATGGAACACCAGAAGAACAACACAAAAAAATCTGTGTTGCAAGCAGTATAGACAGAACACTCCTTAGACTTTTTCACATACATTGGACATGTTACAAGGATGGACCAGTCCTTGGAGAAGGACACTGTGATTGATAAAGATGAAGACTGTCAGCAAGATGAAGTGACACAATGGCTGCAACAATGGGCACAAAAAAATGCAATAACTGTGACGATGGCCTAGGACTTGTAATGATAAGTTCTGTTTTGTATAAGGTTGTTATGAGTCAGAATTCACGCAACTGCACCTAATAACAACAATTCTTTTCAAGATACTTTAAAATATATAATTGTATAGAATGAACCTGCCTGTGGTGAAATTTTGACAACTCCCCTCTGTGTGCTAAAATGCTGTCATCTGAAAAATATGAATGCTTTGTGAAAATTGTTCACTTTCTGACAGATTTTTCCTACTTTTATATTTGCAGTGTTAGTCAGAGATATTTGGAAAAGTAAGAATTTAGATTTACAGCAAAGAATAGGAAGTATTATTAGGATAATTTGGAGGTACTAGGCATGGTTATTATAGTGAAATAAAAAGAAAAACATGTTTTAGAAGCAAAAATATTTATAAGCAGCATATTTTAAGACTTTGTGTTTCAATAAGGAGTCCTGGTTGTGCAAGGGTGGTACAAAAGTTGAGCAGTTCAACTCCACTGGTCACTGCGGGG
>NW_006408758.1:1685647-1704581 GCF_000296735.1 Chrysochloris asiatica
TCTTCCTTATTCACTGTAGAACTTTCACGTGCATATGAAGTTATTGAAAATACCATGGCTTGCTTCAGGCACACCTTAATCCTCGAACTGGTATCTTTGCACTTCAACACTTTAAAGAGGTCTTGTGCAGCTGATTTGCCTAATGCAATACATTCATTTCTTGACTGCTACTTCCATGAGTGTTGATGGTTGAACCAAGCAAAATAAAGTCTTTGACAATTTTATTATTTACTCTTTTTATTTATTCTGTGCTATATTCTGTGTTAAGAATTTGAAAACCGCATAACCAATCAGTGAAGCACTTGCTATCTTGTTGCTACTAAGTGTCGTTGAGTCAGTTTCAACTCGCATATAGGGTTTCCAAAGAGTGGCTGCTGAGTTTGTGGTTCAAAATGACTTTGCAGACCAGTGCTTACTCTCACAGCACCACCAGGACTTGTGGCACTGGCTACAGTTGCTTCAATTTTGCCAATAATTGTTGTTAAGTACCGTGGAGTCGGCTCCGACTCATAGTGACCCTGTACGGGGTTTCTGAGGCTATAAATCTTTACGGGAGCAGAATGCCTCATCTTTCTCCCGTGGAACCACTGGTAGTTTTGAACTGCTGACCTTGAGGTTGCAGCCTGACTCGTAACCACTATGCTACCAGAGCTCCTTGCCAATAGCAGACTAAGTATTATTTCCACCCATGTTTCTTTCTTTCTTATTTTTTTCCTAGTCTGCCTCATATCTGTGGTAATTAAAAAAAAAACAAAAAACAGAAAATTTATTTCTGAGGACTTTAATTTAGAAGTACTCTTTTGTAAGTTATTTAACTCCCAGATGTTAGCCTAACACTAAACAATGGCATTTCTGAAACTTAGTTTCAAAAAATTATGTATCATAAAATTTGAATATTCTTCTTAGATTTCAGAGTTCTAATGTTATGAATGTATGTTGCATAAATTCCCTGTAGATGCAAAATTGTCAAAGACCTGAAAAAAAGAAAGCATCATTTAATTGCACTTCAATTGGTTATATAAAAAAGAAAAAGGGAGGATTTCTGAGAAGTATCTTTAATTCTTTGGAATAACGAAGAACAGAGGTGCATGAGAAGCAGAGGTAAAACCAACGTGAGGAGAATTAAAAAAAAAAAAATATGAAGGCTGCAAATGCTGAACTTTAGAAATGCTAAAGGAAAGGGAAAACAATCCATCAAAAAACCACATTGCTGAATTACAAAAGCAGAAATACAGAAAAGGGCACATAGCGCTCCACGCTAAAACACTTATTTTTAATTTTTTGCTTTTGAAATCTGTTTTCACTCTTCTAGAATTGGAATCACTAATGTTGAAAATAAGGAAAAAATTTAAATCATATCTGGCAATTAACTAACAATATTTTATTAAAATTATAACAATGCATATACAAAACGGAGGGAAAGTCTGTTTAGAGTAAGTGAAATAAAAAACATAAAACTGATGTCAATCCTTTATCTAAGTGATAACAGATTTAAACAAATACTATTATTAAAACAGGTGTCTCTTTTATTGATTTTTTTTTTTTTTTTTTCTGTACAAACTGAAGGAAAAAAAATCAAGCCATGTCTTGAAATACTAAAGGATTCTATGGGCAAATTTTTGAATAATGCAGAAATCATCACAAGAAAATGGAAGGAATACACAGAGTCACTGTACCAAAAAGAAATGGTCAACGTTCTATCATTTCAAGAGGTCGCATATGATTAAGATCCAATAATACCATTGGAAGAAGCCCAAGGTGTACTGAGGGCATTGGCAAATGACAAGACTATGGGAATTGATGGAATACATATTGAAATCTTTCAACAAACTGATGCAGCACTGGAAGCACTGACTCAACTATGCCAAAAAATTTGGGAAAGAGCTACAGAATTATTAGAAGAGATCCATATTTATGTCCATTCTACAGAGAAGTGACTCCAACAGAAGGCAGAAATCTTTGGACAGTATCATTAATATCATATGCAAGTAAAATTTTGCTAAAGATAATTTAAAAATGGATGCAATAGTACATTGACAAGGAACTACCAGAGGTTCAAGCCATATTCAGACAAGGATATGTAGAATAAGAGATATCATTGCTGATTTCAGATATCTTAAAAGCAGAGAATACCAGAAAGATGTTTATCTGTGCTTTATTGACTATGCAAAGGCTTTTATACTGTGTATATCATGACAAGCTATGGACAACATTGTGGAAAATGAATATTTCAGAATGTTTACTGTGCTCGTGAGAAACCTGTACATAGACTAAGAGGCAGTCATTAGAATAAAGTAAGGTGATACTGAATGGTTTAAAATTAGGAAAGGTGTGCATCAGGGTTGGATTCTTTCACCATACTTATCCAATCTGTATGCTGGGCAAATAATCTGGATTATAAGAAAAAGAACATGCCATAAGGATTAAAGGAAGACTAACTAACAGCCTGCAATATGTAGAAGATAACAGCCTCGCTTGCTGAAAGCAAAAAGGACTTAAAATACTGATGAAAATCAAAGACCACAGTCTTCGGTGTAAAGAAAACAAAAGTCCTCACAATTGAACCAGTAAACAATATCATGATAAATGGAGAAAAGTTTGAAGTAGTCAAAGACTTCATTTTGCTTAGATCCATCATCAATACTCATGGAAGCAGCAGTGAAGAAATCAAATGATGCATGGAATTGGGCAAATCTGCTGTACAAGATCTCTTTAAATTGTTCAAGAGCAAAGATGTCAGTTTGAGTATTAAGATGTACTGGACCCAAGCTATGGTGTTTTCAGGAGCCTCAGATGTATGTGAAAGTTGGGCAATGAATAAGGAAGACAGTAAAGAAATTGATGCAGCTGAGTTATGGTGTGGGAGGGGAATATTATAAGTACCATGGACTGCCAGAAAAACAAACAAATCTGTGCTGGCTCCTTAGAATCCAGACTTCCTCTCTCATCTTTCAGACATGTTATCAGGAGTGACCAATCCCTGGAGAAGGACATCATGTTTGGTATAGTGGAGGGTCAGCAAAAAATTTGAAGACTCCTAATGAGATGGATTGGCACAGTAGCAGCAGTAATGGGCAAAGGTAACGACTGTGAAGTTGCCAAAGGACTGGGTAGTGTTTTGTTCTGTTGTGCATAATGTTGCTATGAGTCAGAATCAACAACAGAATTTATTACAATCTCTTAATGTATTAAACCAGGGCATCTTCAAACATGCTAGGCCCTGCAAAATCATATTCTAATTTTGATTCTTTCTTCCCATTCAGCAAAACATGATTTGTCCATTGCCCCCAAGGACTACTCTCGTAATGAGATACAAATGTTGATTACAAGGTACCTCAGATATTTTGGAGTTAAAAAGAAAAGTTGAATGTCACTGTGAAGGGAAGGAATTTTTTAGTAGAATATGAAATGATCATGGCATAGTCCCTTCCCCCCCAAAAAATCCCATTTTAACAAGACAGAAAAGTATGTATTCACACAATAATTTTATGGTGTGTTAAGTGCCATGTTGTTGTTGTTAAGTGCCTTGGAGTTAATTTAGATTCATAACTTACTCTGTATGTGGTTTCTGTAACTATAAATTTTTGTGAAAGCAGAAAGCCTTATGGAGTGACTGGTGAGTTGGAACTACCAAGCTGTGGTTACCAGTCCGGTGCTTATCTGTTAAGTACCATAACTGAGGAGAGCATGCAACAAAATTAGGAACCATGCTTTTCTCTTTGGGGGAAGCCTTCATAAAGGAGATAATGCTTGAAAATAAGATTAAATCAGGAGAGAGTCCATGGCTATTTTATTCCTATTTCCAGGATTCCTTTTTGATTAGCTCCTAATTTGGATGATTAATTATATGTCATCTCAATCTTAAAAGGTACAGTGATGTTCACCTCATGAATGAGGATAATGGAGCAGTATAGAAGTAACAGCATGTGCAGAAGATTATTTGCACGAAGTAGCACAGGAACCAAGTATGCTGGGGTACAGACTTTAAGATATGAGCATTGGGATAAAATATAAAAATGCAAGCAGGGATCAGATTATTATTACAATTATGATTCTATTATGGCTGAAAAACAATCTATTTGGAGGAGAGAAATTTTAAAAAATGATTTTATTTTTGTAATAGTTTCTTTGGGTTTTCACCTGAATTTTGGCATTCTTCTAAGAAAGAATGGAAACCACAAAACTAACTGAAAAATATTAATTTGTAGATAAACTAGAAAAGTGATCGTTACATAGTCAAAAATTGAATTATGCATGCACACACACATACACACACACACACACTCTTACCACCACCAGATGCCATTGATTTATGGCCACCCCATGTGTGTCAGAGTAGAACTATGCTCCACAAGGCTTTCAATGGCTTTTTTGCAAATAGCTTGCCAGACATTTCTCCCGAGGTATATCTAGGTGGATTGAAACCTCCAACCTTTTGAAGTTAAATATTTGCACCACTCAAAACCAAAAACCACATCTACTGCCATCAAGTCGACTCAGACTCCTAGAGACCCTATACGGCAGAGAAGACCTGCTCCCTAGGGTTTCGGAGGCAGTAAATCTTTATGGGAGAGGACTACCTCATCTGTCTTGCACTGATTGGCTGATAAGTTTGAACAGCCAATATTGTGGTTAGCAGCCCAGAGACTACATATATTCATGTTTTTTAGCCATATATTTGCTCAAGGTCACATATGAATGGAAAGAATGAAAATCAAGAAAAATAATCAATAGTTGCTCTCTAATCTTTCTTGATCAGTTCATTTTCAAAATCTAGGTGGATTTCAAAACTCAATTTATTTTCATTTTGTAGAAAATAGCTATTATTTTCTATTTTATATACAGGAAGGTCGTATGATTAGCTCTTCAAATTCCCCTCAGTAACTCGATATAAAACTATTCATGTAAAATGCATTTATTTTTATAGGATTTTTTTTTTTTAGCTGCTTGGCATGAAGGGAGGATAGAAGTAAGTTATTCATGTGAAAGTAATTGTGAAGGCAATGACAATAAGTGACTTTCTTTAGAATAATTTGCAGTTAAGTTCTATGCTCAAAATGGTCATTAGTTCATGAACAAACATAACAGAAAACTGAAGGAACCATCACCTAACAGTTTACTTCATTTATAACGTATGACATACAAATGAGCAAGTGCCTCTTACAACACTGCTACACTATTCTTTAAGTCCATCAATCATTGCCAAGTACATTTGAGTTCCTCTTCACTAAGAATATCTCCACAGTCAAGTGAACAATCACTTGTCTTTCCTTTCCAAGAATTTCAATAACAGGAAGCTTCTATTTGTTTCAAATTAAAGAAATAGAAAACTAGAAATGAATCATGGCTATGCAGATTAGCATATTTCTTAAACTGAACTCACGGGAAAACATCACACTCCATTATTTAAGAAGACAACAGGTCTTTTTTTTAAAGATTAATTGCTTTATAAACCAACCAATTTGGTCTTTTCAGAATGTATTACAAGCAAAAATTTTCTTTTTTTGAATGCGTTAGTGAAGGACATCACAAAGGTATAAACTCCTTCAGTGTGGGGAAAAATATTAATGCTAAGGCTGTGTTACAGTGCATGAACTTATATCCTTATCTTGTGAGGTCAAGATGACCCTGGCAATTGTTTAGGTAAAAATGATTTTTTTCATTAGCAAACAAATTTATAAGTAGAAAAAACGGCTACATGACATGCTTGAGTATTGTCATCTAAACTAGGTCATGGGTTTATGACTTGAATCTTTCAACTGCAAAAATAAATGTGATCTTTTTGATTCTCTCAAGGGCAATATAACCTTATTCACTCAGCCTACATCTACAAAGTAGGATATGAACTATGCAGATGGCATCTAATACCCATTTGTATACTAGACATCTCATGATTCAGTGTGTTCATTATTTTATTTTATATTAGGGATTTATTATACTTTGCCAACCTTTAATGTATTTAAAATATATTGTCTTCAGTTAAATTTTAATTAACAATCTTTTTAGAAATTACTTATATATGAATAACATTCCCATTAATATTATAGGTTTAAGTGAAATTATGGTTCAAACCCACCAGCCATTCCTCAGAAATCCTATACAGAGTTACTATAAATCAGAATTGACTCGACAGCACTTAACAACAGCAATGACTACACCACAGATTTCAACCCCATCAAGAAGTATGTCAGGAATGGAGTGCATTCTCTGGACTGACATTCCTGTGCCAAAACCCTAGATCCAAGAGATAGAGAGCTATGACACCAGAGAAGGCAAGAGATGATGAGAAGCAAGAGAAGAGAAATAGTGGTAGTGGAGGAAACAGAACCAAGAGCATGAGAGAGTGGTGGGCTCCTTAAACCACAGAAAGAGAAAGCTAAGTGCCTTCACACAGGAGGCTTGCTTTTAAAGTAGATTGCCATGGAGGAACATATTCAGGGAGAATTTGGTTTACCAACACACAGAACTAGAGCTGAGCACCAGTAGACTGAAGCTTACTGGCAGAGTGGAGTGCATTTGGATATTATTTTTCAGTTTGAAAATAACTTTGTAATACTTGCCCAAGCAAGGCACAGGTTAAGGGGCCTACCTAGCCTTGTGGCTGGCCTTGCCTATAGGCATTGCTGAGAAGAGGCTATCCTGAAAATATTTCTGATCTTTAACTGTACCCTGTTACTTGTATGTTGGAATCATATTTCTCATGACAGGCCCTATAACAGTTTATTGTAAAACAATGGTTGTTGTTGTTGTTGTCAGGTGCCATCGAGTCGGAACTAACTCATAGCAACCCCTTGCACAGCAGAACGAAACAATGTCTGATCCTGGGCCAACCCTATCACAACTGCCACACTTGACGCCATCAATGATGCCACCTGGCTGATCCATCTTGTTGGGGGTCTTCCTCTTTTTCTCTGATCTTACCCAGCATAACATCCTTCTCCAGCGACTGTTCTCTCCTAACAATATGTCCAAAGTATGAGAGACAAAGCTTAGCCATCCTGGCCTCCAAGGAGCACTCTGGCTGTACTTCTTCCAAAATAGATCTATTGGTTCTTTTGTCAGTCCATGGCGCTTTTAGTATTCTCCTCCAACACCACAACTCAAAGGTATCAATTCTTCTACGCTCTTCCTTATTCACTGTCCAGCTTTCACATCCATATGAGGTTATTGAAAATACCATGGCTTGGGTCAGGCGCACCTTAGTCTTCAAGCTGACATCTCTGCTCTTCAACACTTTAAAAAGTTCCTGTGCAGCAGATTTGCCCAATGCAATGGTGAGTCAGGGGAAAAAAGGATAGGATTTATGTTATTATTCTGAAATTTAAAAATATTTGGTGGCTCTATGGAGAATGTATTGAGAATGAGAGGGAGGGCAAAAGAAAAATATACTGAGATTGGAGTCAACTTGTTGCCAAGGGCCTAAAAAAATAATTCTCATATTTTCAATTTTCAGATAATTGCAGGAAAGGGCACATTTCCACCAGAAATAGGGACTCAATAACAGAACACACAGCCCAGTCCTGCACCATCCTCACAACTATTATATGCTTGAGCCCATTGTTGCTGCCACTGTGTCATCCATCCCATTGCTGATCTTCCTTTTTTACGCTAATCTCTACATTACCAAGTATGATGTCCTTCTACAAACACTGGTACTTCCTGATAATCAGTCCAAAGTATGAAAGATGAAGTCTTACCATCATCATTTCTAAGGAGCATTCTGAATATAGTTCTTCCAAGAAAGATTTGTTTATTCTTCTGATAGTCCAAGGTACTTTCAATATTCTCCTCCAACACCACAACTCTAAAGCATCAAGTCTACTGAAAATACCATACTTAGATCAGGCATACCATGATGCTCAAGGTGACATCTTTGGTCTTAAATACTTGAAAGAGGGACTTTGCAGCAATGCAGTATATTGTTTAACTTCTTGACTGCTGTTTCCACCAGTGTTGATGGTAGATCCAAGTGAAGTTAAATCCTTGACAGCTTTAAAATTTCCTCCATTTATCATGCTTCTGCATATTGGGCCAGTTGTAATGACTTTTGTTTTCTTTATATTGAGTTGCAATCCATACTGAATGCTGTAGTCATTGATCTTCATCAGCAGGTGCCTCAAGTCTGCTTTGCTGTCACAAGGAAGGTTGTATTGTGCACATATGGCAGGTTGTTAACTAGCTTCTTCCAATCCTGATGCCATATCCAACATCAAATAGTACGCCTTCTAGGATTATTTGCTTAGCATACAGTAGCGTAGTGGTTACGAATCGGGCTGCGAACCTTAATTTAAGGTCAGCGGTTCGAAACTACCAGCCGCTCCGCGGGAGAAAGATGAGGCTTTCTACTCCCGTAAAGACTTACACCCTCGGAAACCCTGTATAGGGTCGCTATGGGTCGGAACCGACTTGACGGCACTTAACAACAACAACAACAACAGATTTAATAAGCATGGAGAAAGTATACAACCCAGATGTATATCTTTCCTACCTTTAAATAATTCAGTAACCCCTTGTTCTGTTCTAAGAAATACCTTTTGGTCTATGTACAGATTCCTCTTGAGCACAAAGAAGTCTTTTGAAATTCATATTCTTTGCAATGTTATCCATAGTTTGTTATGTTCTGCATGGTCGAATTCAATAAAGCACAAATAAACATCTTTCTAGTGTTCTCAGCTTTCAACCAAGATCCACCTGATATCATTCCAAGTCATTTTCAGACTCAGGTTTGACTTTCTAGCAGCTCTCCATACTGTGGCAACTATTTAAAAATGATCTTAAGCAAAATTTTAGTTGTAGGGGATTTAATGATATTATCTGATGATTTCTGCATTCTCTTGGACCCACTCCAAAAGAAAGGTGCTGCTTTCTTTGGAACGGGCACAAATATGAATTTCTTCCAATCAGCTGACCAGGTAGCTGTCTTCTAAATTCCTTAGCATAGATCAGTGAGTGCTTCCACCACTGCATAAGTTTGTTGAAATATTTTAATTTGTATTCCATAAATTCTTGGAGCCTTTTTTTCACAAATGCTTTCTGTGCAGCTTGGACTTCTTCCTTCAATGAGTTCTTGATAATATGGTACCTCTTGAAATGGCTGTACATCGACCAATTCTTTTTGGTACAGTGACTCTGTGTATTCCTTCAACATGTTTTGAAGCTTATTGCCTCATTCAATATTTTACACAGATTGTTGTTGTTGTTAGTTGCTGTCATGTTGATTTCAACTCATAGTGACACTATGCACAAGAGAACGAAACACCACCTGGTCCTGTGACATGCTCATCATTCTTGTTACATCTGAGCCCATTGCTGCTGCCACTGTGTCAATCCCTCTCATTGGGAGTCTTCCTGTTTTTAGCCAACTCTACACATTGGTGTAAGTAGTTCTGGTAGTATAGTGATTGCGAATTGGGCTGTTGACCTCAAGGTCAGTAGTTCAAAACTGCTAGCTGTTCCATGGGAGAAAGATGAGGTTTTCTCCTCCTGTAAAGATTTACAGCCTTGGAAACCCTGTACATGGTCACTGTGAGTCAGAAGCGACTCAGTTGTGCATAACCACCACCATCACACATTGGCATAGGGAATGGTGAGCTGATCTATGAATTGTGGACTATAGTGCTTCCTGGAGTATGTGAGCAAAAGTCTTTCATATGCCTTGACTTTGTATCTTACCAAGATTGTCCCTTTTAATTATAAATGTTTTACATAAATGGATATATCACAGATATTTACTGGGTCCTTCCTATGGACCAAACACTATGCTGATGACTGTGTTGCAGTGAGTAGCCTAGGACCCTCCTTACAAAGTTTATAGGTGCATACAGGATAGTCCTAGGCTATGAATAAGATTAGTTCCTAAGTTTTTCTTTAAGTCAAATTTGAGGGCAAGTTGGAGATGGTGCATACAGTTCTTAGTTAATCTTATTTTGTTGCAAGAAAATATTCACAGAGTTTTCAGTGACTTAAAAGCTTAATGTGCAGCAAGTGGAGATGACTGTGATGAAGAATTTATTGAGAGTAGAAGTTGGTTCAGTCATTTCAAAAATAAAAAAATCAAACCCACTGCCATTGAGTTGATTCCAACGTATAGCTACAGTTTCAAGACTAAATCTTTATGAGAGCAGAAAGTCTGATCTTTCTCTGCAATGTGGCTGGTGGGTTTGAACTACCAATCTTGCATTTAGCAGCCTAATGCCTAACCCACAGTAATGCCTGAGGGCAAATTTATATAACATTAAAGGAAAGTTGTGTATTCATAATCTGAGGATTTACTGCAGCCTTTCAGGAGAGGTAACATGAAAAATAATGGCATACATAATGAATCATTCTTATGCTCAGCACTGTGATAAGTTACCCAGTAACTTTCAAGCTTAGAGTAGACTGGAAACATGAGAAAAAGCCAGTTGATGGGAAGAGGGAGGGAGCATCAGCAGAGGCTCAGAGCAAGACATATTTAACTGCACGTAGATTAATGCCATCAGTAGAGGATTTTACTATGTAAAGGAGTCTTGTGGCAGATTATTTCATAAATAATCTTTTAAGTAAAGCTAAATCTTCACCTAGATGATCTATTTTGTTGTATCTATACTCACAAGGTAGGTGGTTCAAACTCATCAGCCCCCTCCTCCAAAACCCTATACTGGGTTGCTATGAGTCAGAACTAACTCCACGGCACTTAAAAACAACAAACCAATATTTGAAGTAATGATGTGGTGTCATAGGATGAGTACTCAACCTCAAAGTTGGTTTGAACTTCAAGGGCAGATGTTCAAATTCACTAGCTGCTCCTTAGAAACCTATACAAGGTCGCTATGAGTCAGAACAAACTCAATGGCACTTGACAACAACAACATATTAACAAGCATGATGTCCTTATCTAGCGACTGGTCCCTTCTGAAAATATGTTTGAAGTATGGCAGATGAAGTATCCCCTTCTAGGCTTCTAATGAGCAATCTGGCTGTACTTCTACCAACACAGATTTGTTTGTTCTTTTAGCAGTCCATGGTACTTTTAATATTCTTCTCCAGCACCGTACCTAAAATGCATCAATTCTTCTATGATCTTCCTTATTTATTTTCCAAATTTCCCATGCAAATAAGGCTATTGAAAATTTCCATGTCTTAAGTAAAGTGCATCTTAGTCCTTAAACTAATAGCTTTGCTCTTCAACATTTTAAAGAGGTCTTGTGCAGGAGATTTGCTCATTGAAATACATTGTTTCAATTCTTGACTGCTGCTTTCATGAGTGCTGATGATGGATCCAAGCAATGCAAAGTCTTTGACAACTTCAATCGTTTCTTCATTAATCATGATGTTGTTGACCCAGTTGTGAGGATTATTGTTTTGCTTACATTGAGGTGCAATCCACAGTGAAGACTGTAATCTTCGATCGTCATCAGTAAGTATTTTAAGTTCTCTTGGCTTTCAGCAAGTAAGGTTGTGTCATCTGCATATTACAGGTTGTTAATGAATCTTCCTATAGTCCTTTTGTCAAGTTCTTCATATAATCCAGCTTCCCTTGCATGTTCTTTGCTCAGCATACAGATTGAATAAGTATGGTAAAAGAACACAACCCTGCTGCACACCTTTCCTGATTTTAAGCAATTCAGTATCTCCCTATTCTGTTCGAATGATTACCTCTTGGTCCAAATACAAGTTCCTCATGAGCACAATGAGGTATTCTGTAACACCATTCTTTTCAATGCTATCTATGATCCACAGTTTGTCATGATGCAGGCACTTGAAAGCTCTTGCACAGTCAATAAAGCACAAACAAACATATTTATGGTACTCTGCTTTCAGCCAAGATTCATCTGATGTCAGCAGAGATATCTCTGGTTCCATATCCTCTTCTGAATCTGGCTAGAACTTTTGGCAGTTTCCTGTCAACAGTTTGTTACAGTCATCCTTGAATTATCTTTGGCAAAATTTTACTTATTTTGTACATAGAATCATTCAATATTGTAACCTAAGACTTGATTTTTTTCTTCAGTTATTTCACCTTGAGAAAAGCTGAACGCTTCTTCACTTTTGGCTTTCTAACACAAGATCTTTGCACACTTCATTACTATACTTTACTTTGCATTTTCAGGCTGCCCTTTGAAATTTTTTATTTGATCTTTATGTATTCAATGCCATTTCTGATGACTTCGAATTTTCCTAGATTCTTGCTTTGTATAATCCACATTCTAGTTATTAATCGATGTTTGCAGCTGTTTCTTCTCATTTTAAGTTGTGCCCTATCAGAAAATGAAGGTCCCAAGAGCTGTGCTCCATTCACATCATTAACATTAAATTTATTTTGAGGATGCAATTCTTATCCAGTTGTATTTTGAGTGCCTTCCAACCTGAGGGGCTCTTATGCCGTATTAGATACAGTTTTGTTGCTATTCATAAAGTTTTTTTAGGGGCTAAACTTTCAAAAGTGGGCTGCCTTCACTGCTCCTTGTCTGTCTTAGTCTGGAAACTATACTGAAGCCTATCTACTATAGGTCACCCTACTGACATTTAAAATAAAAGTGGCATAAGTTTCAACATCACAGTAACACACAAGCCACCACAGTATGGCAAGTTAACAGACAGACAAGTGGTGGATAAAACAAGTAGGACAGGTTAAAAATGATAAACATAATGATGAGCTGCAGTGACCAAGGAAAATTTAAATTGAGTTCAGTTTAAATTATTTTATCAAAAAATGTACTGTAAACAGTTACTGAATTAATCCACTGAAATGATTAAAATATGTTTTAAACATTTTAGTACTGAAACAGTCTCATTTAGGTGGGAAATTCTGCTATTCAGAATGACTTACTTACAGAAGGATTCAAATAAAAACAGTTTTATTCTATTTTTAATAGCAAGTACTGAAAAAGGGCATGGTTCATTTATGAATTTGTACTTTGCATTGTACATTTCCGTTTTGATTATGCAACACTTTTTCAATGTCTTTCTAAAACCTCTAGTATTGAAGTTATGTAACACATTCTCCAGTGTATGAACATATTTTAATGAAAGGGAAAATATTTATAAATTAATTGTTCTTTGCTAATAACACTTACTTTATTCCTAAGATAATTCTTTAAAAATACACTATCAGCCATTTTTATTATGAAGTACCAATTAAATAGTTAAAGTTCAAATTTGCCAATTAAAAAAAAAACTTACTTCGCATATAATCTCCCATTTAAGATTAGAAAATCTAAACAACAGTGATGCATTTTAAATTCTGGGGAAATAAACTTTATAATAATTTTTAAAATTAAATTGGCCACATATTTAATAAACCTTACAAAAATTGACTGTGGGGACTTCTGGTTTGGGGGCAGGTGAGGCAGAGACATGTAGGGGAGGCTCCTTGGTAAAGGCACGAAAAAAAACAGGGAAGGCGCTTTGCCGGAACAATTCCATAGTTTTGGATCTAATATGAACTGTGGGGCATTAATTTTCTCCACAGGTGCCCACCAGTGGAGAAAAATGACTGTGGTAGGAATACCCGGTGATTTCTGAATCGATCAGGACAATACCTATGGACCCCTCAACCTGGGCTGAGATCACACGGTGGAGCCACAGCCAAGCAGGTACATCACTGAAATCATGGAAGGACTTCTTGAAAAAGAGTTGTGACAGTTTTTTATTCTTTTCTTTCCTCCTCTCTCTGTTTCACCATCTCTGCCCAGCCCAGACATCATCAGGCAGGTGGGAGTGTACCCCAAAAGGGTCCAATTCTTTGCCCAAAGGGTACAACTTTCCCACGGCACAAAGAGGAAATCTCTGAATGTGGTCCCACAAGCTGATTCTTGTGATGTGTTCCTCTTGGACTTAGCCCTAAAGCTGACCTAGGCTGGAGCCTTTATTCCAGCCTGACCTAACAAGAGACAGCAGGCCTGGACATATAGGCAAACCTTATTTGTACCTTGTAAACCCCTAACATAAAGGCAATAGCCAACACCAACTATTATATACAAGGATGCAGCTATTTTAAGAATACGCTGTGCATACTCAGATACTTAACTGACCTTCAGAGACAAAAATTGTGGATGATCTTTCTTCCATTCATTTCTCACTTTCTATTTGTGCACCTCCATTGTGGTGAGTAGAGGAGGGGTCTGAGTGAGTGGACACCCCCACACACCGATGGAGGTTTCTCTATGCATGCACACTGAACTGCTCAGAAAAGGCTACTGGACAGTCAGCTAAGGTTTTACCTTTGTTTTTGTATGGTGTTTTTTGTCTCCGTTTTTATATTGTTTCTGTTTTTTGGTTCTTCAGGTCTCACATTTTTCCTGTGGGTAGAAGCATTCTTTCCCTAAGCTACCCAAGAAGATGCAGCAATTGTGGCCATATAGCCAAGATACAAACATACCCCATAATATTTCACCATCCAGACAGGAGCCAATGCCAGCTTCTAGGCATTACATAGATGGCCAACACTTGTTAAGATAGCCTGCAGCTGAGTAATAAAAGGCATGAAAAGGGAAGCCTATCTGCAGATCCCATCCACTAGGAGACACTCAGTAAGCTTAACAACACAGCAACATGCATTCATTTAATCACTGAAAACACATCTAACTATTGATAATGTCCAAGAAAAGCCACAAAAGATCTCAGCACATGTGCAACAACAGAAAGGAGTAACTGAGATAAATGAGATGGAGGTAGATATAGACTTCCCATTAGTGGAAGAGCAGGCTTTGGATCTATCTGAGAAGGAATTCAGAAGAAGAAATGGGGACAGATTCAAATGTTCCACAGAGGGGTGGAGGAAAACAAGGAAGAAGTCAGGCAAGTGCTACAGTAGCAATCAACAAAGATAGATATAGCATTGGAAACAATTCAAAACCTGAAAAAAGAGGTCCAGATGATTAATAATAAAATATCAAAAATGGACAATACACTGAAAAGGCAATGGTGTAGAACTGAAGTGATGGAAGTCAGAACCAGTGAGCCGCAAGACAAATCTCTCAATAGTGCTAAGATAAAAGAGCAAGCAGAAAAAAGGATTAAAAAATCTGAAGAGAGTAAGATTTATTGGATAACATGAAGAGGAATAACAAGAATTACTGGCATTCTGGACCAGTAAGAAACACACAAGGAAATAGTTGAGGATATTCTGGAAGAAAATTTACCTAATTATTTAAAGAATGAGAAGATAAGCATTCAAGAAGCTAAATGAACCTCAGGAAGGATAGCCACCTAAAGAAAATCACCAAGACATATCATAATCAAGATTTTCAAAAATCAAAGTCAAGGAACGTATCCTAAAAGCAGCCAAGGATAAAAGAAGTGTTACTTACAAAGGCAAGAAAATCAGATTAAGCTCTGACCTCTCAGCAGAAACCATGCAGGCAAGAGGCAATGGGGAGACACATATAAGCCTAAAAGAAAAAAACTGCCAACAAAGAATTGTCTACCCAGCAAAGTTGTCAATCAAATACGATGGTGCAATCAAAACATTCCAGGATAAACAGAAGCTAAGAGACATTGTCTCTTAGCTTCAAAACATCCTAAATGGAGTTCTTTGGAATGAAAACCAACAAGAACAGGAAACAACTAGAGATTGACAGATGAGGCAACACCACTCAGAACTCAGTTGACATATAGCAGAGTTCAGAACAGAACAAAATTAAAACAATGAATTCAGAGGACCTGTGAGGCCAATCAAAGATCAAAATAATAACACTGTTAAAGAAGGGAAAAATATAGGAACAGATATCCAGGTGGCAAGGAGGTCAGGTAGACTGCAGGATATAATACACTGTCTTAAATGGAGGGAAAAGTTAATAGCCTATAGGGTGACCTCAAAGAAAGTTAATACTTCACAACTTACCATGAAAATGAAGATCCAAGCAGAACAAAGAAACATTAAAACTAAGAAGAAACTGACAAGAAATAGCACCAAAAACATGAACTCAGCACAAGAAGACGTGAAGATCAAAGGAAATAACAGCACTACCAAAAAATTAACATAATGGCAGCAATGAATTCATACCTATCAGTGGGGAAAAGATTGAAGTTGTCAAGGATTTCATTCTTCTTGGATCAACTATCAACACTCATGGAAGCAGAAGTCAAGAAATCAAACGATGTATTGCATTAAGCAAATCTGCTGCACAAGAACTTTTTAAAGTGTTGACGAGCAAAGATGTCAGCTTGAGGACTAAAGTGTGCCTGACCCATGCCATGGTATTTTCAATAACCTCATATGCATGAGAAAGCTGGACAGTGAATATGGAAGACCGTAGAATAATTTACACATTTAGGTTATGGTATTGGAGGAGAATATTGAAAGTGCCATGGACTGCCAAAAGAACCAATAGATCCATTTTGGAAGAAGTGCAGCCAGAATGCCCCTTGGAGGCCAAGATTGCCAAACTTCGTCTCTCATACTCTGGACATATTGTAAGGAGGAACCAGTTTCTGGAGAAGGATATCATGCTTGGTAAGGTGGAGGGTCAGATAAAAAGAGGAAGACCCCCAACGATATGGAATGGCCATGTGGCAGCATCGACGGACTGAAGCGTGGCAACAGCAGTGAGGTTGGCCCAGGATTGGGCAGTGTTTCAGTCTCCTGTGCATAAGGTTGCTATGTGTTGGTACCGACTCAATGGCACCTAACAACAACAACAACAACAATATTAATAATTACATTGAATGTCAATGGATTAAATGCACCTGTGAAGAGACAGAGAGTGGCAGAATGGATAAGAAAATAAGACCCTTCAATATGCTGCCTCCAAAAGACACATCATATACACAAAGACAAAAACAGACTAAAAGTTAGAGAATGGAAAAAAAGTATACCAAGCTAATTGCAATAAAAATGAGCAAGAACAGCAATACTAATCTCAAATAAAATAAACTCTAAGGCAAAACGCAGCATAAGAGATAAAGAAAGACATTAAAGGTTAAAGGGTCAATTGAGCAACATGACATAACCATAATAAATATCTATGCTCCCAATGAAAGAGCACCAACATATATACAGCAAACCCTACTAGAACTGAAGAAAGAAACAGACAAATATACAATTACAGTGGGAGATCTTAATATGCCACTTTCAAAAAGGGCTAGAACAACCACAAAGAAACTCGACCAAAGATACATAAAAATTAAACAGCACTATCAATCAACTTGAACTCATAGATGTATACAAGAGCATTCAACCCAACAACAATACAATACACATTCTTTTCCAGTGCACTAGAACATTCTTCAGAATTGACCAAGTGTAAGGTCACAAAGCAAGCCTCCATAAATTTTAAACATCAAGATACTACAAAGCATCTTTCCAGATCACAATGCTATAAAACTAGAAATCAACAATAAGAAGACCAAGGAAATAAAGTTGAATACATGGAAACTGAATAATACCCTGCTGAAAAGTCACTGGGTAGTATAAGAAATTAAACATGAACTCACAAAGTTCCTAGAAACAAATGAGAATGAAAACACTACAAAATCTTTGGGGCATGTCAAAAGCAGTGCTGAGAGGACAACTTATTGCAATAAATTCACACATCCAAAAAGAAGAAAAAACCAAAATTAACATATTAACACAGCATCTCCAACAATTAGAAACAGACTAACAGAGGGAACCTACAGTCACCAAAAGAAAATAAATAATAAAGATTAGAGCAGGAATAAATGAGATAGAAAACAGAAAAACTATAGAAACAATCAACAAGACAAGAAGTTGGTTCTTTGAAAGGATTAATAAATTTGACAAACCATAGGCAAATCAAACAAAAGAAAAGAGGAAGAAGACACAAATAACATGCATTAGAAACCAAATGGGCAGTGTCACAATGGAACCAAAGAAATACAAAATATAATAAGAGAATATTATGAAGAGTTGTACTCCAACAAATATGAAAACTTCGAAGAGATGGATATAGTTTTTGAAAAACATGACCTACCTAAACTTACACAGAGTGAAGTAGAAGACTTAAACAAACTCACAAAAAAAGAAGAAATTGATCATGTCATCAAAAACTCTTGAACAAAAGAAGTCCAGGTCCAGATGGCTTCACTGATGAGTTCTACCAAACATTCATGGAAGAGCTGTCACCAATTCTATTCAAATTATTCCAGAATATAGAAGAGGATGGAAAACTTTCTAATACTTTTTAATGAACCAAACATAACCCTCATACCAAAACCAGGGAAGGACATCATTAAGAAAGATAATATAGATCGATATGCCTCATAAACATAGATGCAAAAAATCCTAGCTAACAGAATCCAACAATACATCAAAAAATAATATATCACGACCAAGTGGGATTCATGTCAGGGAATCAAGGATGGTTCAACATTAGAAAAAAAAATCAATCTAATCCACCATATAAATAAGAAAAAGGAAATGAATCACACTGTCATATCAACTGATGCAGCAAAGACATTTGACAAAATCCAACATCCATTCCTGATAAAAACACTAAGCAAAGTAGGAATTGAAGGGAAATTCCTCAACATAATTAAAAGCATATATACAAAAACAACCACCTACATTGCTCTCAATGGAAAGAAACTGAAAGCCTTCCTTTTGCAAACAGGAACCAGACATGGAGGTGCTTTGTCACCAGTCCTATTCAATATTGTGCTGAAAGTCTTAGCCAGAGCTATACGGCAAGATAGGAAAATTAAAGGCATCCAAATTGGCAAAGAGGAAGTAAAACTCTATTTGCAGATGATATGCTCATATACATAGAAAACCCCAAAAACTCAGTAAAAAAGCTACTAGACCTCATTGGAATATTCATCAAAGTGGCAAGGTATAAGACCAATAGACACAAAGAAGTTGGATTCTTCTATCCCAATAATGACAGCACTAAAAAGAACCTTGCTTGCTGAAAGTGAAGAGGACATAAAACATTTACTGATAAAGATCAAAGACCACAGTCTTTGGTATGGATTGCATGTCAATGTCAGAAAA
>NW_006408758.1:1705865-1720538 GCF_000296735.1 Chrysochloris asiatica
ATTACTTCAGACATATTGTCAAGAAGGACCAGTTGCTGGAGAAGGATATCATGTTTGGTAAGGTGGAGGGTCAGAGAAAATGAGGAAGACCCCCAATGAGATGGATTGGCCACATGGCAGCATCGATGGACTCAAGCATGGCAACAGTAGTGAGGTTGGCCCAGGATCTGGCAGTGTTTCATTCTCCTGTGCATAAGGTCGCTATGTGTTGGTACTGACTTGATGGCACCTAACAACAACAAAACAACAATGTAGGGTACATGCAGAGTACCAGACATTGAGAAAATTACACAAACAAAAGTAGACAAAATAGATGATTGGGACATACTAAAAATTAAAAACTTATGTGCATCAATAGTCTTCACCACAAGAGTAAAAAGGGAGCCCACAGTATGGGAAAAAATAATTTGCAATGACTCATCCAACAAGGGACTAATTTCTAAAATCTACAACACCTCTACAAGAAAAAGACAAATAACCAAATTAAAAAAAAAATGGCACAGGACATGACCAGACACTTCACCAAGGAGAGATTTGGGCAGCCAACAAACATATGAAGAAATGTTCATGATCACTAGCCACTAGAGAGATGCAAATCAAAACAACAGTGAGATATCATCTCACACCAACAATAACAGTGAAGATCAAAAAAATATAGGACAATAAATGCTGGAGAGGATTCAGAATGACTGGGACCCTCCTACACTGCTAGTGGGATTGCAAAATGATCCAACCACTCTGGAAAACAATATGGTGCTTCCTCAGAAAGCTGAAAATATAAATACTTTATGATCCAACAATTCCTCTACTTGGCATTATTCCACAAGAAATACAAGCCGTAACACAAGTAGATATCCAAAAGATCTCAGAATATGTACTTTTAATCTATAAAGGTAATCATGATGGCTATGAATGATACAAAAAGTAGACCAATCTTTTAATACTTTTCTTTTTCCTATTATCTTGAAATGCTTAAATTATCAAGGCTTCTAAGAAGCTTTCTATGATTTTTAGTGCTTTTAATACTTCATTATCACTGAAGTCCTGGTGTGATCCTGTAGGATATGCATTGGACAGCTAAACACAAGGTCAGTAGTTGAAACCCATAAGCCCCTCCTCAGAAACCCTACACAGATTTATATGAGTCAGAATGGACTCAATGGCACTTAATAACAATCACAATAAAGAGTAATAATATTTGTATTACCTTCCATCTTAATGAGAATAGACTAGAGTGTAAATAAATAAATAACAAGACATAATGACTATATTTTCTGTTCTAAATCGGAGGTAGAGTTAGTATAAAAATAAAAATAAATTAAAAAAAGAAGAAGTTGAACAAAGATTTTTGGAACATTTACTGTAAACACTAAGCCAGATTTTTTCCAGGTGTAAATTCTGATGGGACACATAAAAAAGAGGTAAGAGGAGCTTTGGGAATTATGACCATAGTCTCGGGGGACACTATGGTCACTTGGGATAACAGTCTACAAATACAATGTTCTATGGCTTACTTTGGTGAGTAAAGTCTGGGATCTTAAAAGTTCATGAGCAGCCATCTGAAGTGCAACTCTTGGTCTCTCCATATGTGGAAGAATGAAGCGATGAGAACTTGAAGAAATTTGGAATCATTTAGTCCAATGTACTCATGGGACACAGTAACATTAGTCTCTATGACTAGGAGATGGAGTACTAGATAAGTACTTGATGGTGCCCAAAAATCACCACCAACTGCTCTGAAAGGGATCACATAAGAAGATCCCAGATAGAATGTGAGACAATGTAGAACAAAACTCAATAATTAAAAATACCAAGCTTACTGGTAAGAAAGAGACTGGAATAACCTGTGGCTATGGCCCTCAATTATTCTTCAGGTCTGGAAAGGAACTCATCCTTGTGGCCTGATTTTCAGTTAAGCTGTATAGGAGGGACAATCGCACTAGTAAGGCATGCTCATCATGGAATGGTCAATCATTCAAAATAAAAAAGGCATCATCTATCTAATGACAATGTTGAAAATGATGGAAAGGTGGGTGGGGTGGAATTAGGAAGCACATGGAGGAAGTGGGAAAACTGTTGTTGTATGGAGAGGATAGTAATCATTCAGATGAAACAAAATGTATGATTTGTTGAAGGTAAAACAAGATCTTGTCTGTACACCTTCACTCAATTCACAACAAAAAATTAAAAAAAAAAAAAAAGAGGTGAAGGGACAGGTTAATCTAAAGAATGTTTTTTTCTTAAAAATAGTTATTTATTAAGTAGGGCAGCACTTCCATGCACAATTTTAGATTTAAACTGAAAACATATGCTATTAAGGTTTAACAGTCTATACAAACCATGACTTCATCTACCTTGAGATAAGAAGAAATAGATTGTGCCCAGCTACCATGACTCACCATTCTCATCAGGTCCACAATAGATGGACCATGATAGAATAAGATACAAATGTGGGGCAGAACATCACATGTTTAAAAATAAACCAAACAGAAAAATAGGCTGATTAGACTTGTATTTGATATTGGAGGACTACTGAGACTATTGTCCTGAAATACTCTTCAAAGCTGAACTTACACTTGCCCCTGAGGTCACCTTTTAGCTAAATAACAGACTGACTCACAGAATGCAGTATCACCCATGAGTGCTGTGCTCCTTTCAAAATGTAAGAGGACAGGGAAATGAGATTAATTGAAACAAAACAATCAGAACACATATATTGTGAATGTTCACAAATTTTAAAAAATGTAATGAATGCCCCTGAACAATTTGTGTAGAAATTGTTGAATGAGTATGTAAATCTCTGTGTAAGCCTTTACTGAAACATGCAATAAAATGTAATTAAAAGAAAAAAGAAGGTAGGCTATTAGAATCCCTTCTAAACGTATAAAAGTATTACAATTAACAAATTCACATTTGAATGCATGCTTTTCAAGGTTATAGCTTTATTTGGATCAAAGCCACCAGATGTTTCTATTATAAAAGAGAAAAGAAAGAGCAGTGTGAGGCTGATCAAGTAAAGTTTACACATCAGACTGAATCAAGATGGAACTGGCCTCTGCATTCTTTCATATCTCTGCTGGCAGAGCTGAGTGCCAATCATGCTGGCCTTGTATAGTCAAAACACATTAACATAGCCAGAAAGAGTGGGTGGACTCTAGGCGGCAACACAGCATTTCAAAATTGGTCTTCACCAGTCCATGTTGAAGAAAGTAAGAAGAATGCATTGAAGAAGGGATCCATCATGTATTACAGATCACATGTTAGTGTGCTTGGAAAAATTATGACCTTAAATGCAAAATTCAGAATTCTACCTGTTACACATGATATGAAACATTTTGATCTTCAATTAAAATTGGAAATTTAAGGTGAGTCCTGGTATGGCACTGTGAGTTAATGCACTGGAATGCAAAGTCTGTTTGATCCGCAAACTCGGTAGTTTAAGCTCACCAGCTGCTCCTTGGAAACTCTATTCAGGGTTGCTATGGGTCTGAACCAACTCAACGGCACTTAACAACAGCAACCAATAACGAACATGGGGTTTTATTGGATACAGTATTCCTTCAATTCTAGTAACAGATCTAATTTGTCTCCCTACCCACTTTTCTTTGTTTGTTTTTCTTCCCCTTTCTTTTCTTTTTAAACACATCAACAGACCATGAGCAGTTGCAAAGCACTGCCTGCCTGCCTAGAATCTCATTGCTCTTCTTAATTAGTTAATTTATCCAGCTATTCAAGGGAAGGGTGAACAGCACCCTGCATTGCCAGGAAAACACTGAGAGGGGATATACCCATCCTGTATCAGGCTGCTGTTCTCTGAAAAACACACAGGTGCTTATTCTGTAAGAATACAAAACAGCATCACTTAATAAAGCAAAATGATGAGCATCACTGCCAGAACAGCCTAATCTTTGAGAAGGAGCTGGTACATATGACCCCCAGATTCATAATGAATCAACACTATATTTGTGTCAAATTATTAATTTTTAAATGTTAGAAAATTTAGAATAGTGATTTTTTTTTCTTCATCAGAATTCAGAGTCATACTTAAAAATAACTATCTCTGAGCCTCAAAGGCTCCACACACTAAAACAACATCCTAGTGCTAGGATTTCATGGAATAGTAAAGAGGCAGGAAATCTGAATGTTAGCATGCTTCCTGCATTATTTATATTGCCTAGTTGCACTAATCAAAGAACTCTGGTGCTTACGAATCAGGCTACTAACCTCAGGGTCAGCAGTTAGAAACTACCAGCTGTTCCAAGGGAGAAAGATGTGGATTTCTGCTCCCATAAAGATTTACAGCCTAGGAAACCCTGTACAGGGTCGCTATGAGTCGGAACCGATTCCATGGCATCACTTGCACTAATCATTTGATAGGGAATTGGGAAATACCCACTTTGCTAAGCAACAAAAATAAGCTTCAGAAAAAAATGGTTTAATATTTTTAATACAGCCTATAAGCTATATAAAGAAGCTCTGATAGCGTAGTGGTTGTGAATGGGGCTGCTGACCTCAGGGTCCGCAGTTCGAAACTAGCAGCTGTTCCACAGGAGAAAGATGAGGCTTTCTGATCCCGTAAAGATTTACAGCCTTAGAAACCCTGTACAGGGTCGCTTAAGTTGGAACTGACTCCACGACACATGACAACAACAATATATGCTATATAAGGAGCTCTGATAGTATGTTGTTGTTGTTGTTAAGTGCCGTTGAGTCGGTTCCGACCCATAGCGACCCTGTACAGGGTTTTCGAGGGTGTACATCTTTACGGGAGTAGAAAGCCTCATCTTTCGCCCACGGAGCAGCTGGTAGTTTCGAACCGCTGACCTTAAGGTTCACAGCCCGATTCGTAACCACTATGCTATCAGAGCTCTGGTTGTATAGTGGTTATGAATTGTATTGTGAACCTCAAGGTCAGCAGTTTGAAACTGCCAGCTGTTCTGCAGGAGAAAGATGAGGCTTTCTACTCCTGTGAAGATTTACTGCCTCAGAAAACTTGTATAAAGTCGCTATGAGTTGGAACCGACTCCAGGGCACACCACCACCACCACTGTATGCTATATATGGAGTCCTGGTGTGCTTCTGTAGGTGACTGTGCTGGATTCCAAAGTTGGTTTGAACCACAAGGTTGGCAGTTCAAGCTCACCAGCCACTCCTCGGAAACCCTATACAAGGTCGCCATGGGTCCGAACGACTCAATGGCACGTAACAACAATATGCTATATAGGAGTACTGGTGTGGCACTGTGGGTTAATGCGATAGACTGCAAAGTCGGTTTGAACTGCAAGGTCAGCAGTTCAAGTTCACCAGCTGCTCTTCAGAAAGCCTGTACTGGTTGGCTGGGTCAGAACTGAGTGGAAGGTACTTAACAACAAAAAAATTGTATGCTATATATTAACTCTACCATTCACTATTGAATCAAAAGAATCCTATCTCCACCTCCTTTCACCAGACCCACCTAAATAAGATGAAAACTATTCAGTGGGGATTCTACTTTCCCCCACATTCTCTGAAAGTAACGTCCTTCTGGAAAACTTGTAAACCAGCCACTTCATGCTTTTATAGTACTCCCTCCATTTTAGGTAGGCAATGTCTAAATTTCCTGTCCCTAACAACCACCACTCCTCTGTCAGTTTATTCTACTACGGCAGCTTGTGAGTTACTGTGATTCTGGAAGGTATGCTATAGGTATTTTAAATACCAGCAGGGTCACCAATGATGGATAGGTTTCAGATGAGCTTCCAGACGAACACAGACTAGGAAGAAGGAGTGACAAACTACTTTTGTATCTTTAGTCACTGAAAACATTATGAATAGCAGAGAAACACTGTCAGATATAGTGCCGGAAAATGAGCCCACCAGGTTGGAAGGCACAAAAATGGGACTGGGGAAGAGCTGCCTCCGCAAAGTAGAGTTGACTGTGATGATGCGAATGGAGTAAAACCTGTAGAGTGAAGCCTGTGGGAACTTCATTTGCTGATGGAGCACAACTCAAAATGAAGAGAAACAGCTATAAACATCCATTAATAATCGGAACATGGAATGTACAAAGTATGAATCTAGGAAAATTGGAATTTGTCAAAAATGACACATTGACACTGACATAAACACTGACATCTTAGGCATGAGTGAGCTGACATAGACTGGTATTGGCCATTTTGAATTTGACAACCACATGGTTTACAATTCCAGGAATGACAAATTGAAGAGAATGGTGGTGCATTCATTGTCAAAAAGAACATATCCAGATTAGTAATAAGGTACAATGCTGCCTGTGATAGGATAACATCCATGCCTCTACAGGGAAGCCCAGTTAATACCACTATTATTCAAATTTACACACCAACCACTAAAGCCAGTGAGGATGAAATAGAAGAATTCTACCAACTTCTTCAATCTGAAATTGATCAAACATGCAATCAAGATGTATTGCAATTACTGGTAATTGGAATGCAAGTTGGGAACAAAGAGGAAGGATCAGTAGTTGGAAAATATGGCCTTGGTGATAGAAGTGATGCTGGAAGTCACATGATAGAATTCTGAAAAATCAATGATTTGTTCATTTCAAATACCTTCTTTAGACAGCATAAGAGACAATTATATACATAGACCTCACCAGATGGAATACACAGAGATCAAATTGACTATAATCTGTGGAAAGGGATGATGGAAAAGCTCTATATCATCAGTTAAAACAAGGCCAGGGGCCGATTGTGGAACAGACCACCAATTGCTCATATGCAAATTCAAACTGAAGCGGAAGAAAATGAAAACAAGTCCACAAGAGCCAAAATATGACCTTGAATATATCCCACCTGAATTTAGAGATCATCTGAAGAACAGATTTGATACATTAAGCACTAAAGAACGAAGACCAGAAGAGTTGTGGGATGACATCCAGAATATCATACATGAAGAGAGCAAAAGTCATTACAAAGACAAGAAAGAAGGAAATGGTCAAAATGGATGTCAGAAGAGACTCTGAAACTTGCTATCCAATGTAGAGATGCTAAAGCAAATGGAAGAATTGAAGAGGTCCAAGAGCTTAACAGAAAATTTCAAAGGTCACCTCTAAAAGACAAAGTCAAATATTGCAACAAAATGTGCAAAGATCTGGAGTCAGGAAACCAAAAAGGAAGAATATGTTCATCATTTCTCAAGGTGGGGGAACTGAAGAAAAAAATTCAAGCCTCAATTTTGTTATTGAAGGATTCTCTGGGTAAATTATTATATGATGCAGAAAGCATCAAAAGAAGATGGACGGAATACACAGTCACTGTATCAAAATGAAATGGTTGATATTCAACCATTTCAAGAGGTAGCATAGGATGAAGAGCCAATGATCTTAAAGGAAGAAGTCCAAGGCGCATTGAAGGAATTAGCAAAGAGCAAGACACCAGGAATTGATGGAATACAAATTGAAATGTTTCAAGAAAGTGAGGTGGCATTGGTGATACTCACTTATCTCTGCCAAGAAATTTGGAAGACAACTGTCTGGCCAACTGATTGGAAGAGATCCATATTTGTGCCCATTCCAAAGAGAGGTGACACAATGGAATGCAGAAATCATCAGACAATATCTTTGATATCCCATGTGAGTAAAGTTTTATTAAAGGTAATACAGAAACGACTGCAAGCATACATTGACAGAGCACTTCCAGAGGTTCAAGCTGGATTCAGAAGAGGATGTGCAATGATGGATATCATTGCTGATGTCCAGTGGATCTTGCTAAAGCAGAGAATACCAGAAAGATGTTTACCTGTGCTTTAAAGACTACTCAGAAGCTTTTGATTGTGTGGATCATGACAAGCTATGGACAACATTACAAAGTATGAGTATTCCTGAACACTTAATTGTACTCATGAGGAATCTGTACCTGGACCAAAGGGCAGTTATTCGAACAGAACATGGGAACACTGAATGATTGAAGTTAAGAAAGGTGTGTGACAGTGTTATATTCTTTCACCATACTTATTCAACCTGTATGCTGAGCAAATAGTCCGAGAAGCTGGGTTATATGAAGAAAAATGTGGCATCAGGAATGTAGAAAGACTCATTGAATCTCAATGTAAAGAAAACAAAAATCCTCACCACTGGACCAATAAACAATATTCTTATCAATGGTGAAAAGATTGAATTTTTCAAGGACTTCATTCTTCTTGGATCAACTATCAACACTCACAGAAGCATCAGTCAAGAAATCAAACGATGCATTGCATTAGGCAAATGTGCTGCACAAGAACTTTTGAAAGTGTTGAAGAGCAAAGCTGTCAGCTTGAGGACTAAGGTGTGCCTGACCCAAGCCATGGTATTTTCAATAAACTCACATACATGTAAAAGTTGGACAATGAATAAGGAAGACCATAGAAGAATTGATAATTTTGAGTTATGATGTTGGAAGAGAATACTGAAAGTGCCATGGGCTACCAAAAGAACCAACAGATGTGTGTTGGAAATAAGTGTAGCCAGAGTGCTCCTTGGAGGCCAGGATAGCCAAACTTCGTCTCTCATACTTCGGATATATTGTCAGGATGGACCAGTTGCTGGAGAAGGATATCATGTTTGGTAAAGTGGAGGGTCAGAGGAAGACCCCCAGGGAGATGAATTGGCAATGTGGCAGCATCAATGGGCTCAAGCATGGCAACAATTGTGAGGTTGGCCTGGAATCAGGCAGTGTTTTATTCTGTTGTGCTTAAGGTCGCTATGAGTCAGTACCAACTCGATGGCACCTAACAACAACAACATATATTAACTCCACACATGGTATGTTCTATAAAGTGACTCTCAAATTTTAACTGCTTGTTAAGAAGAGATTACTAGGCTTAACCCCAAAGTTTCATTTTCTTGGTGGAATCCAAGAATTTGCTTTTGTTAAGAATTTTCTATAGGACTACACTTTAAAACCATTAGTCATATAACGTTGTAATCAGTGGGCTGTAGTCTATATGTACATGTTATGATTTATTATAAGGAGCCCAGCTACTAAATGCAAGGCTGATGGTTCAAACCTACTCAGCAGTTCCGTAAGAGAACCCTGAAATCTGCTCCTATTAATATTACAGCCTGAAAATCCTAAGGGGGTAATTCTACAGTTAAGTCAATTAATAGAAACTAATAACAACACGAAAAGAGACTTCTAATTCATTAAAGCACTTAAGCCCACAAGTCACTAAGACAAAATCATTAGCTTCTCCAAATATTTAGATACAATTACACTCTAATAACCTTCTCTACAAATGCTTTTTAATATCATTACATAGTTAATGCCCATCAGTGCATCAACTATATGAAGAAGAAAACTGTTTAGGAATGAAGAAAGACTCATTAACAACCTGTGATATGCAGATGATATAACTTTGTTTTTTGAAAGCAAAAGGGAGTTGAAGTACTAATTGATAAAAATCAAATACTACAGCTATCAGTATGGATTGCATCTCATTGTACAGAAAACAAAAATCCTCCCAAACTGACAATTAGATAACAATATGATAAATGAAGATAAGATAGAAACTCTCAAGGATTTCATTTTACATAGATTGGCAATCAACAATCCTGGAAGCAACAGTCAAAAAATCAAACAACATATTGCCTTGGGTAGATTTGCTGCAAAAGACCACTTTAAAGATTTAAAAGAGGTAAGATTTTCCTTTGAAGACCAAGCCATAGTATTTTCAACCATCTCATATGCTTGAAGAAGCAGGACAATGAATAAGGAAGACAAGAGAAAAGGTGATACATTTGAATTATGGGGCTGGTGAACAATATTGAATACACTATGAACTATTAGGAAAATTAATAAATCTTTCTTGGAAGAAATGCAACCAGAATTCTCCTTAGAAGCAATGATAGTGAGACTTAGCCTCACCTAAAAAGGAGCTCTGGTAGCATGTTGTTGTTGTTGTTGTTATGTGCCGTGGAGTCGGAACCGACTCATAGCGACCCTGTACAGGGTTTCCGAGGGTGTAAATCTTTACGGGAGTAGAAAGCCTCATCTTTCTCCCGCAGAGCAGCTGGTAGTTTCGAACTGCTGACCTTGCGGTTCACAGCCCAAGTCGTGGTTACAAATTGGGCTGCGAACCTTAAGGTCAGCAGTTCGAAACTACCAGCTGTTCCGTGTGCGAAAGATGAGGCCTCTGCTCCCATGAAGATTTACTGCCTTGGAAACCCTGTACAGGGTCGCTATGAGTCGGAACCAACTCCATAGTACATAACAGCAAGAACTTTGGACAAGGTATCACAAGAGGGACCAGTCCCTGGAGAAAGGCACCATGCTTGGTAAAGTAGAGGGGTCAGTAAAAAACAGAAAGACTCTCAACAAGATAAATTAACACATGGGCTGCAACAATGGGCATAAATATAAAATTTGTGAGGTTTAAACATAGTTACAATTGTGAAGAAATGCACAGGACAGGGCAGTGTTTCATTGTGTTGTACATAGGGGCTCTATTAGTCTGAACTGACTTGATAACCCTAACAAAAATAGTTAATATTTGATAAGCATACTTACCCATCCTTTCCTAGGGAACACAAAACAAAACATGAACATGAAAGCATATTGTATATATAAACTGAATACTTCAAATGGGTAATCATATTTGCATACTGCATTTAGCTTAAAAGATAATTTTTATGGTTAAGGCTTTAAATAAAGCACTTAAGATGACATTTACAATTAGATTACTTGACTTCCCTTTCACTCAAATTAAGTGGAAGTACAAGTATACTAAAACTCATGATTTTCTTTTCTTTTCAATTTCTATCCTCATAAACAAATGTTGAAAACTAATGGTTAGAATTGTTTCAAAGTCAAAATTGATTAGAGTGCCACTAAATGAAATGATGGGATGGAGTGGAGTAGTTAACCATTCCTTAACTCTCCTAAGCGAAATGCCAATCTATTTCATCACTCTCTGTTACCATGGGAGTGTATTTCAATCATTTTGCTAGGTTCTGAATCAGGAGATATAAACAAGATTTCTAGAAATTTCTGATACAGTTTAGAATGACTTTTTTTTTTTTTTTTTTCTTTCCTTAGCAGAGCAAAAGATCTAGAAATAGAACAAGGATACAATCCTATAGTTTAATTCCCTCAAAAAGACTTTGACACTTTTATTTGTGTGTTCTATCCATATCTCAAGGGAGCTCTGGTAGCGTAGTGGTTACGAATCGGGCTGAGAAGCTTAAGGTCAGCGGTTCGAAACTACCAGCTGCTCCGCGGGAGAAAGATGAGGCTTTCTACTCCCGTAAAGATTTACACCCTCGGAAACCCTGTACAGGGTCGCTATGGGTCAGAACCGACTCAACGGCACTTAACAACAACAACAACAATCCATATCTCAACCAAAATAAATGTCAGAAGAGACTCTGAAATGTGCTCTCCAGCACAGAGATGCTAAAGGAAATGGAAGAAATGAAGTAAAAGAGCTGAACAGATAAACTTAACGGGAAGCTCAAGAAGAAAAAGTGAAGTAATATAATAAAATGTTTAGAAATCTGGAGTTAGAAAACCAAAAAGAAAGAACACCTTCAGCATTTTTCAAGCTAAAAGAACTGAAGAAACAATTTAATCCTTGACTTAGAGTATTAAAAAACTCCTGGTGTGACGCTGTAAGATCAGCACTGGACTGTGAACCAAAAAATCGGCAGTTCAAACCCACCGGGTGCTCCTCAGAAACACTATACAGGGATGCTATGAGTAAAAACTGACTTGATAGCACTTAACAACAACAAACAATATAGGCCAAATATTGAATAGTGCAGGAAGCACCAAAGAAGATTAAAGGAATACACAGTGTCAATGTACCAAAAATAAACGGTCAATGTTCAAACATTTCAAGAGATAGCATTTGATCAAAAGCCAATGGTACTGAAGAAAGAAGTCCATGGCACACTGAAGGCATTATTAACAAAGAACAGGCTCCAGGAACTGATGCAATACAAATTGAATTTTTCAACAAACTGATACAGCACTGGAGGCACTCACTCATCTATGCCAAGAGATTTAGAAAACAGCTACCTGGCCAACTAATTTGAAGAAATCCATATTTGTGCTCTTTCCAAACAAAGATGAACCAGAAAAATGTGGAAACCATTGTATAACATGATTAATGTCACATGTAAGTAAAATTTTGTTCACGATAGTTACAAAACAGCTGCAATAATACATCAACCGAACTGCCAGAGATTCAGACAGGATTCAGATGAGGACATGGAATGAGGGATATCATTGCTGTTGTCAGGTGATATTGGCTGAAAACAGAGAACATTACAAAGATGTTTACCTGTGTTTTATTGACTATTTAAAGGCTATTGACTGTGTGGATCATGACAAGGTATGGACAACATTGCAGAAAATGAGTATTCTGGAACATTACTTGTGCTCATGAGGAATCTTTACATGGACTATGAGACAGTCATTAGAAAAGAACAAGGGGACACTCAATGGTTTAAAATTAGAAAATGTGTGCACCAAGGTTGTTATGATTTCACAATAATTATTCAGTATGCATGCTGAGTAAATAATATCAGAAGTTGGATTATATGAAGAAAAATGTGGCATCAGATTTAGAGGAAAACTTATTAATGGTCTTCAATATGTAGATGATACAACCTTGCTTGTTGAAAGTAAAGAGGACTTAAAAAATACGTACTGATGAATATTAGAGACCACAGCCTTTAGTATGTATTTCACCTCAATGTAAAATAAGCAAAAATCTTACCACTGGAACAATAAAGAATATCAGATAAAGGGAGAAAAGACTGAAATTGTCAAATATTTTATTTTGCTTGGATTCGATCAACAGTCATTGAAGTAACAGTCAAGAGATCAAATGACTTACTTAATTAGGCAAATCTATTGCACAAGTCCACTTTAAAGTGTTCAAGTGCACAGATGTCTGTTTGAGGACTAACGTGCTTCTGACCTAATCCAAGGTATTTTCAAATAGCCTATTATACATGTACAGCCTCGGAAACCCTGTTCAGGGTCGCTATGGGTCAGAACCGACTCGACGGCACTTAACAACAACAATTATGTATGTGAAAGTTGGACAATGAAAAAGGAAGACAGTAGAAGAATTGATGCATTTGAGTTATGGTATTAGAGAAGATTATTAAAAGTACCATGGACTGCTAGAAGAACAATTAAATCTGTGTTGGAAGAAGTAGTGTCTGAATGATTCTTAGACGTCAGAATAGCCAGACTTAGCCTCTCATATTTCAGACATATTCTTGGGAATTTCCAATCCCTGTAGAAGGAGTTGAAGTGGAGGATCAGTGAAAAAGAGAAAACCCCCCAATGAGATGGACTATCACAGTGGCAGCAGCAATGGGCTCAAGTGTAACAATGATTGTAAGGATGGAGCAGAACCTGGCAGTGTTCCATTCTGTTGTGCATCAGGTTGCTATGAATTAATTGAACCGACTCAAAAGCACCTAACAACAATAAGACATGGTGTGTAGAGTTCTTGTATGGCACTGCTGGATAAGCACTGGGCTACTAACCACTGGATTGGTGCTTCAAACCCACCATTATCTCCTTGGAAACCCTCTACAGAGTCTCTATGAGTTGGAACTGATTCAGTGGCACTTAACAACAACAACACTCATGTTAGTTCTCTTTTCTGCTTCTACTTATTACTTAGTTAGGAAACTAAATGAACCCTGAAATCAATTAGAAAATCTTTTAAAATTCCTTCAAAAATTCCAAATAGATTATTAAAACTCTATTCATGTGGATGGCACTTCACAACAACATTCATCTGGATCATTAGTTTAATGTTTACAAATTTATTGCAAATTAAAAAAAAAAAATGTAGAGCATATTTACTGAAGGAACTTGGTAAAACAAAGAACTTAAATATAAACTATTCTGAAATTACCATTAACTTTGGAGTTTATATTTATATATATGGTATATAATTAAAACAGACCTGGTGCAGTGCTGTAGGATAAGCGCAGGACTGCAAGGTTGGTTTGAACCACAGGATCAGCTTGAACCTCAAGGTCAGCTGTTCATACTAACCAACCACTCCTTGGAAACCCTATACTGGGTTGCTATGAGTCGTAATCGACTTGATGGCATTTAATAAGAACAACATACTAGATATATCAAAAGAAGTCCTGGTTAACTAAAAGATCAATGGTGAGCCAACCACCTGCTCTGTAAAAGAAAGATAGGGAAGTCTATTTTAGTAAGCATTCATAACCTTGGAAACCCTATGTTGTTGTTAGGTGCCATCTAGTCAGTACCATTCCATAGCGACATTATGCACAGCAGAATGAAACACTGCCCAATCCTGGACCAACCTCACTATTGCTGCTATGCTTGAGTCTATTGATGCTGCCACTTGGCCAATCCATCTCGTTGGGGGTCTTCCTCATTTTCTCTGACCCTCCACCTTAGCAAACATGATATCCTTCTCCAGCAACTGGTCCTTCCTGACAATATGTCCAAAGTATGAGAGACGAAGTTTGGCCATCCTGGCCTTCAAGGAGCACTCTGGCTGCACTTATTCCAAAATAGATTTATTGGTTCTTTTGGCAGCCCATGGCACTTTCAATATTCTCCTCCAACACAATAACTCAAAAGCATCAATTCTTCTACAGTCTTCCTCATTCACTGTCCAGCTTTCGCATCCGTATGTTGTTGTTGTTGTCAGGTGCCATCGAGTCGG
>NW_006408758.1:1721623-1726242 GCF_000296735.1 Chrysochloris asiatica
AAACATCTTTCTGATATTCTCTGCTTTCAGCCAATGTTCATCAGACATCAGCAATGATATCCCTCATTCCACAGCCACTTGTGGATCTGGCTTGAACCTCTGAAGTTCTCTGTCATTGTATGATTGTAGCCGTTTCTGTCCTCTGTCCTCTAGGTTCGCTATGAGTCAAAATTGGCTTGACAGCGAAGGGTTTGTTTCTTTTTTGGTGGTGGTGGTGGTGGTGGCTGTGTGCCATGAAGTTGGTTCTGACTCATAGCAACCCTGAACATGGTTTCCGAGGCTGTAAATCTTTACGAGAGCAGAAAGCCTCATCTTTCTCCCACACAGCAGCTGGTAGTTTCTAATTGCTGACCTTTTGGTTCATGGCCCATTTCGTAACTATTACGTTACCAGAGTACTAGATATATTAGAAATTTTTTAAAAATGCAGTACATTATAAACATTTTTCATATCATTAATATTTTTCTTTCATGTAAATTTAGTCATTGTACTTTTGATATAGTCAAAAAATATTTTATAAATGTGCAGAAATTTAATTGGAAAAATACAAATTAAAAAATTTCAATTACCCCTTATTTTGGAATGCATTGTTTTGGGAAAAGGTTCTCACAAAAAGGATTTATCCACCCAGAAATGATTACTAAATCATCTCAGTTAGTACAGAGGAGTTGTATCAAACATATATTTAATTTACATGAATTAAAATAGGTTTTTATTATATAAAAAAATAGTATAAAATGATACTTTGTAAAGTTACTTTTTATTATGTACTCTACATTAACTTTGTAAAGTTACTTTTTATTATGTACTCTACATTATACATTGAATAATGATATACGTATATTACTATCTTTATACTCAATATATCACCACTCATCTGTCAGTTTGTTGAACTGGGTAGATGTGTGTTGCTTGAAGCTGGAAGCTATGCCACCAGTAATTTAAATACTAGCAGCAGTATCCGTGGTAGACAGGTTTCAGTGAAGATTCCAGATTTAGATGACTAGGAAGGAGGAAGAGGTGGGTCACTTCTGAAAGGTTAGCTGCAGTGAAATGTTGTCAGATATAATGCCCAAAGATGAGGCCCTCAGGTTGGAAGGCACCCAAAATACAACTGAGGAAGAACTGTCTCCTTAAAGTAGAGTTGATCTTAATGACATGAATGGAATTAAGCTTTTGAGACCTTCATCTACTGATGTGGCAAAACTCAAAAGGGGTAGAAGCAACTACAAACATCCATTAATAATCAGAACATGGAATGTATGAAGTATGAATCAGTAACATTGGAAATTGATAAAAATGAAATGGAACACATAAATGTCAATATCCTAGACATTAACAAGCTGTAATGGACTGCTATTGGCCATTTTGAATTAGAGAATCATATGGTTTACTATGACAGGAATGACAAATCGAAGATGAATGGCATTGCATTCATTATCAAAAAGAACATTCAAGCTCTATCTTGAAGTACAATACTGTTTTTGATAGGATAATATCCATATACCTACAATGAAGACCAGCTAATGACACTCTTATTTAAATTCATTTACCAACCACTAAAGCCAGTGATTTCAGTCTGAAATTGGTTGAACATGCAATCAAGATGCATTGATAATTACTGGTGATTTGAATTCAAAAGTTGAAAACAAAAAGAAAAAATATGGTGTTGGTGATAGAAATGACGCTGGCAATTGCAATGATAGAATGTTGCAAGACCAATGACTCATTAATTGTAAATACTTTTTTTTATAACAACATAAAAGGCAACTGTACACATGGACTGCACAAGGTATTAAACTGACTACATATGTGAGAAGAGATGGTGGAGCAGCTCATTATTATCAGCCAAAACAAAGCTATGAGTTGATCATCAATTGCTTATATGTAAGTTCAGACTGCAACAGGAAAAAAATCAAAACATTGCCATAATAGCCAAAATATGACCTTGAATATGTTGTTTTGTTGTTAAGTGCTGTTGAGTCGATTCTGACCCACAGTGACCCTGTATAGGGTTTCAAAGGAGCAGCTGGTGAGTTTGAACCACTGACCTTGCAGTTCAAATGACTTTGCAATCTGACACATTAGCCCACATCGCCACCTTGAGTATATCCCACCTGAATTCACAGACCACCTCAAGAACAGATTTGATGCATTAGACACTAAAGACTGAAGACCAAATGAGTTGCAGGATGAGCATCAAAAGTCACTTGACTATGGATCATAACAAACTATGGATAACATTGAAAGAATGGGTATTCTGGAACACTTAAGGAAAGCTCATAAAAGACCTGAACACAGACCAAGAGGTAGTTGTTCAAGTAGAAAAAGGGGACACTGAATGGTTTAAAATCAGGAAAAGTCTGTGTCTTAGTTCTGTTCTTTCACTATGTTTATTGAATCTGTGTGCTGAGCAAATAATCCAAGAAGATGGATTGTATGAAGAAAGCGAAACGTCATTAAAAAATAGTGTAAAAAGAAAAGACCAAAAGAGATATAAGAAGAGACTCTGAAACCTGTTCTTGAGAGTAGAGAAGCTAAAGCAACTGGAAGAAATGTTGAGATAAAAGAACTGAACATAAAATTTCAAAGGACAGCTTGATAGAAGATAAAGCTAATTATTATCATAAAATGTGCAATTACTTGGAGTTGGAAAACCAAAAGGGAAAAACATGCTCTGTATTTCTCAAGCTTAAAAAAAAAAGAAGGAAAAACTAAAACCTCAGGTTACAAGAGTGAAGGATTCTATGGACACATTTTGCATAGTTGTGGAAATATCAAAAGAAGATGGGCGGAATATACAGTCACTGTGCCAAAAAGAATTGGTTCAATAAATTTAAGAGGTTCCATTTGATCAAGAACCAGTGGTACTGAAAGAAGTCCAAGTATCACTGAAATAATTGGTGAAAACAAATATCCAGAAATTATAGGAATACAAACAGAAATGAAATGATACAACACCAGAGGTGTTCACTTCATCTACGTAAATAAATTTGTAAGAGCTACTTGGCCAGTTCTTTTGAAGAGATCCATATTTGTGTCCATTCCAAAGAAAAATGACCCAACAGAATGCGTTAATCATCAAACAACATCATTAATGTCACATGCCAATAAAATTTTGATGAAGATAATTCAAAAGTGATTGCAGCTTTAGCTATACAGGGAGCTTCCAGAAATTCAAGCCCAGTTCAGAAAAGGACATGAATGAGGGATATCACTGTTACATCATATGGACCTTGGCTGAAAGCAGAGTGTATCAGAAAGATGTTTACTTATGCTTTATTGATTATGCAAAGGCATATCACTGTGTGGATTATAAAAAATTATGTATAATATTTCAAAGAATGGGTATTCCAGAACATTTAACTGTGTTCCTCAGGAACATGTACACAAACCAACAGACAATTGTTCAAACAGATAAAGGAAATACCTAATAGTTTAAAATCAGGAAAGACATGCATCATAATTATGTCCTTTCATCATACTTACTCAATCTGTATGCTGAGCAAATAATCTGAGAAATTGGATGATATGAAGAAGAACATGGTATCAGGATTGGAGACTCATTAACAACCTGTGATATGCAGATAATACAACATTGTTGCTGGAAGCAAAGAGCACTAGAAATACTGATTAAACTCAAAGACTACAGCAACTTAATGTAAAGAAAACAAAAATCATTACTAGACCAATAAATAGCATCACAATAAATGGAGAAAAGATTGAAGTTGACAAAGACAACAATTTGCTTGGATCCACAATCAATGTTCACAGAAGCAGCAGTAAATAAATCAAATGACATATTGTATTAGGCAAACCTGTTTCACAAGGTATCTTTAAAGTGTTCAAGACAAAGTTTGAGGACTAAGGTGTACCTGACCCAAGCCATAGTATTTTCAATTGCCTCATATACATATGAAAGTTGGACAATGAATAAGGGACTGGAGAAGAACAGATGCATTTGAATTATGGGTGTTGGCAAAGAATAGTGTGAAGTACCATGAGCTGCCAGGAAAACACACAAGTCTGTTTTAGAAGCAGTACAGCCAGAATGCTCTTTAGAAGCTAGTATGGCAAAACTTCACCTGTCATACTTTGTACATGTTATCAAAAGAGTCCAAGCCCTGGAGAAGGACATTATGCTTAGAAAAGTGGAGAACCAGAGAAAAAAAGACCCACTGGATAGTTTGATACAATGGCAGTAACATACAATGGCTCAAACATAACAACAACTTTGAGGATGGCCCAGGACCAAGCAGTGTTTCTTTCTGTGGTGCATATGGTTTCTATGAGTTGGAACTGACTCAATGGTATGTAACAACAATACACTCATTATCTTCAGTTTTCATAGAGTCAACTCTGACCCATGACATCAAGGACATCAAAGGGCATATGTATCATAATAGAGCTTCACTACATAGGATTTTCAATGGCTGATTCATAGGGAAGTAGATTGGCAGACCTCTGGGTAGACTTCAACCTCTCACCTTTGGTAAGCAACCAAGGGTGATAACCACTTGCACCACTCTGTGAGTCCTTATACTATATAATCAGCTGATGTTAAGTGGATTCCATCTGATGAGAACCCCTCAATGAGTCTATATCTATTCAGACATGTT
>NW_006408758.1:1731752-1732590 GCF_000296735.1 Chrysochloris asiatica
AAATCCTTGACTGCCTTATGAATATTAGTTTCCCTTGCCTACTATTGTAAAATAGACACTTGAGTGGCATAGAAAGGAATGTTGGGAAACATGATTAGAGAAAACTTGTAAGCCTGCCTTCAGCCTATAAATGATTGGAATACCTTAAAGGGGTTCTACAACTTGCCCAGTGAAATAGTCCTCATGTAAAGCCTTTACAGATTATAGGACGTTAGGTGGAATCCTGAGTCCCATCCACGACCTTGTGAGGTGAGACATTCCCACTAGAAAGGACAAGCAGACTGGAACACCTACAGTGACATGATGAACCTGACCTATACTCATAGCGGTAGTTACTCTAAATACGAACAGAAAGGGAAACAGTCTTCAAAGCAAGCATCAATGCTATCTGCTCTGTGCACAGGGTAGACAGGGATGGGCAACTTAGACATTGGCTATCTAAAATGTGGGGACAATAAAGGCACGAAGTGACTGGTTTGCAAGGTTTCAAGAGGGAGCTTAGTTTAAGAGTGTGGGGGTATCAAAAGAGGGAACAAATCCTTACAGCAAGAAACATTCCCACCCCCTCCACACACAGAGTAGACAGGGATGGGTAACTTAGACACTGGATACCCAAATGGAGAGCGGGGGCCTAAGAAAGCAAGAAGTGACTGGCTTACAAGCTTTCAAGAGGGAACCTAGATCCAGATGGCCTAGAAGAAGGTAGAATCTCCAGGGAGTAGTATTCAATCTGTCGAGGTGGGGCTGATGCAATGAAATGCAGACGGGTCTCTTGTGATGCAATAGTGAATAATTGTTATCAGGACTGTTTGTGAGGGCTGGAAATGTAAAGGTAGAC